>NC_079215.1:51152692-51215192 GCF_029633865.1 Lampris incognitus | reverse complement strand
AGGGGGTTAAATTATCCTAATATCATAAGGTAAGTGAGAGTTCAATTGCCAGTTTTGGTTATTTCACAAAAAAAGCGAGTGTGCTACTCGTGTAATGTATCAAATAAGATAAGATAAGATAAGATAACTGTTATTGATTCCCGTGTGGGAAATTCAAGCATAGATAGTGGCAAGGCAAAAAGAGACATCAGCATCAACATCACATCAACCATGGCTGCCTGGATAAACAACAATCAGCAGATTGGGCATACATACAATATAACATCAGTAAATATGAGATATGGGCCGTAGGTTGTCAGATATAAGGGATCTATCAGATATGATAGATCTATGTCAGTAGGTATAGGTGGCTGGGGGGGTGGTGGGAGAGGGGACAGGGAAGGGGGGTAGTTGTGGGGGGGTGAAGGGAGGGAACAGGTGGTAATTGTCGTACTGAATCAAGAGGGGGTTGTGAGGGTGAGGGAGGAGGAGACAGGCTTGTTATGGAGCCTTATGGCTGTTGGTACAAAAGACTGGCTGAGACATTTTGTGGTTTGCCGGGGGGGCATTGAGTCTGTGGCTGATTGAGCTCCTCCTCCCCATTAGAGCCTCATGGAGGAGATGGGAGGGATTCATCAAGATGGCACCCATCTTCATCCTCATCCTCCCCTCTGCCACCACCTCCAGGTCAACCCCAACTACTGAGCTAGCCTTCTTCACCAGCTTGTTCAGTTTGCTGGTATCTCTCATGTTGGTTCCCCCTCCCCAACAGGCCACAGAAAAAAATAGGACACTGGCTACTACAGACTGGTTGAGCATCCTTAGCAGCCTGCTGCACACATTCAAGGGCCTGAGCCTCCTCAGGAAGTACAGCCTGCTCTGACTCTTCTTGTAGAGGGGCTCATCATTATCAGACCAGTCCAGTTTGTTATTCATTTGTACTCCCAGGAACTTGTAGATGTTCACTATCACCACCTTCTTCCACCAGATGGTGATGGCATCAGGGGTCCCCGTCTTGCTCCGTCGGTAGTCCACCACCATCTCGGTCTTACCGATGTTAAGCTGGGGGTGGTTGTTGTCACACCACCTCGCGAAGCTCTCCAGCAGGTCTCTGTACTCCCCCTCATTGTCATCCGTAATGCAGCCGACGATGGAGGAGTCATCGGAGAACTTCTGTAGGTGGCACATCTCAGAGCTGAAGCAGAAGTCTGAGGTGTACAAAGTGAACAGAAATGGGGACAGCACAGTTCCCTGCGGAGCACCGGTGCTATACACCGGCGTGTCCGACCGACTGCCCCGCAGCCTGACGTACTGTGGTCCGCAGGTGAGATAGTTTGTGATCCAGGCCACCAGGCCATTGTTTATCTGCACCGTCGAGAGCTTCTCGGCTAGGCAGAGTGGCTGGATGGTATCGAAGGTGCTGGAGAAGTCAAAGAACATCACTGTTCCCAAAGAGTAAAATGTAAATAGTTTTATTTTGACATGAGTAATGGTGTTTCTTTCTTTCTTTCTTTCTTTCTTTTTGGATTTGAAGCATACTGCCTAATATAGAGACGGTGTTGCATTCAAACGTATGAGCAGTAAAAAGCTCCTACAGGAGGCAAATGTGATGAAATGAAGAATACGGGCAGTCACATACAACTGTGCTCTGAGGGGTTAAGCATTGAGCATTCACCCCATGTCTCCTTTACTGTTTCCCACCCTATAGTTTCCTGCAGTTTCCAATAAATGCTGATAATGCACATGGTGAGTGCACTAGTTATTCTCCATAAAAGAAAAGCATTTTGTAACATCTGTCATTGAAAATTAATTGCATGTATTTCTCTAACAGAGTAACTTCCCCCCCAGTACCACCTGTGCTCCACCACTTTCTCAGCTCTTGGAAGAGGACATTTTGGGGGGCCTGTGTTACTAGCATAGACAACAAAGGTGGAGTGGTTGGTTGGGATCAGTCTCTCTGATCAATAGGGGGTAGTACCATACCAATTAATACTTGTTTTTGCATATTTTATATTTGACACATTTGGGATTGCACGCAGAGTTTAACCATCAGGGTGGCAATGTTAAAAGATTCATTACTGGAAATGCGGATGATACCATACTTGCACAGAAATATTGAAATTTCCCTCAGGATGAATTTATATCAGTTCAGATGTTCATTTTTTTTAACTCAATTTGAAAATTAACTCGTATGATAGTTCAGTGACAGTTGTTGGAGAGTGGTAGGGTTGCATTGCAAACCCTCCAACTCATGCCCACCCCTTTCACCCCGTCAGCCAACAGGCACCGGCCTGTCTCTGACAGGGAAATGAATACACAAGTCCTTAAAAATTAATCCATAGAAACCAATGCAGGGCTGCTCTTTGATGTGTGGACACACGCAGACAAACGAATACACACCCAATCTCTCTGTCTCTCTCTCTCTCTCTCTCTCTCTCTTTCTCTCTCGCCCCTCTGCTGCAGCTGTATGTGGGATTAATAACATGGAAGAGGCGTGGGAATAGGGTTTACCTGGGAGTGGGAAATTTAGTCTTGAGCCTCGTAGCTGAGGAGAGAGGAGATTAGCCCCGTACAGACTCTGGGATTACTTATTACCGAGCATTAATGCACACACGGATATGATGTTGGTTTATTTTGTTACAGCATATTTGTTTATGTGTTAATACGTGTTGCCTGGGCTCTCTCATCCCTTTATTAGAGGAGATCTTAAAGACGGCCATAAGTAAGAGCCGCCCTACCGGGGGTCGTGATGCTATGAGGAGCTCAGACATGGGTGTTGTTAGAGGGGAAATAAGCACGTGTGTCTATATTCACATGTGCCAAATCGGTGAATGGAAGATAGCGGTCTCAGAGGGGCATCGGTCTGTTTTGTTTAGCTGCAAGTTAGCCGGTCGGCCGGTGTTTGGTAGGAACCAGTGCATGCAGTATTGTGCTCGTCACTTTCAAGTTGTGCCAAACGATATAACAAAGGATCTCATTTATTAATTTATTGTAACATTTGCAACCGCAGATGCGGAGAGGCGTCGTTGCATGGTAAACAACAGCATTATGTTTGTTAATGTTTTTATTAAGATCCCTATCAGCTACTGGGAAAAACTAGCTACTGTTTCCTCAGGCCCATGTGCATAGTATAGCAAACCTACAACCAAGTGTGGAGCCCCACCATTATAAACAGATGTACTGGGGACAAAGGAGATGGTTTTGTGTGTGTGTGTGAGAGAGAGAGAGAGAGAGAGAGAGAGAGAGAGAGAGAGAGAGAGAGAGAGAGAGAGAGAGAGAGAGGGAGAGAGAGAGAGAGAGAGGGAGAGAGAGAGAGAGAGAGAGAGAGAGAGAGAGAGAGAGAGAGAGAGAGAGAGAGAGAGAGAGGGAGAGGGAGAGAGAGAGCAGTTCTTCCTCTTTCATTTCTACTAGAACTAAATTTGGGAGGGGCACTGATTCGCTGTGCCTCATTTGAAGTACTACTCAGGAATGTAATTGGTCTCCTGACACATCGCCTGAGCATCCTCCCTCTCTCTCTCTCTCTCTCTCTCTCTCTCTCTCTCTCTCTCTCTCTCTCTCTCTCTCTCTCTCTCACACACACACACACAGTTTTCCATTTCTTTGAACCTATCAGAATGCATTAGCCGGAGAACAAAGACTGTGTTCTTTGGGCGATCTTGATTAGTCAATTACACAGAAGAGAATTTGATAAGAAAACTCTAGCGGAATCTCATGAATAATCTCATAAGGAAATTCTAGAGAGAGAGAAAAAAAAACATGAATATACTATAATACCTCATCAGATTCTCAACCAAGGCTTTGGGGGGGGGGGTGTTACGATCAGTAGAGGCGGATCCAAACGCAGACACAGACAGTGGAATTAAGTAGTATAAAAAGGGGTTTATTGTGGGAATAAAGGAAGGCGGATGGCAGGCAAGACAGAAGGTAGCGAGGCGATGGCGGGACTAAGCTGGGCTAGGTGGTGGTTAGCGGAGTTGAGCTGAGCAGGACATGCGGACGAGGCTGGCTGAGGATAAACTCGGGGTGGGGGGTAGGGGGGGGTTTAGGAAGCGAGCAAGTGGAGACAGGCAGGCAAGGAAACACGGTAAATACAGATAACGCAAAACAACGCCAGGAGACGCTATTGCAGAGCGGCCGGGAGCGAGAGACCGCGACTGCGGCTGAAACAAGCGATCTGGCGACGGGTGGACGGAGAACCGGAGTAGATGTACTGACTGTTGGGTCGATGTGCAGGCTGGGGAAGGTGAGGCTGAATGAGCCGCAGTCAGGGAGGAGCCGGAGAGCGCCAAGGAAGGAAGCCACGCCCACGCCGCACATATACAAGCGCGCGCGCAGGGGAGCGGAAACTCGAGGGAGCTTGCTGGCGCCGTGGCCAGGGCCGTAACCACGGGGTTCCTTCTGTAAACTACTAATAAGACCCGTTAGCCCCTTTAGCCGAGCGGTTAGTGATGTCGCCTTGTGGGGCAGTACACCCCGTAGCGAATCCCGCACCGGGCGAAAAAATAACCGGTTACATTGGTGGCAGCGGTGGGATCCGGAAGTGTGCAGATCCTCAGAAGTCTCTTCGGAGCGCGGGAATAACAAAGCGCGAGGGAGAGGGTGACGACTGTAAACTACTAATAAGACGCGTTAGCCCCTAGCTAACGGGTCTGACCCTTTAGCCGAGCGGTTAGCGATGTCGCCTTGTGGTGCAGTACACCCCGTATCGAATCCCGCACCGGGCAAGAAAAGAACCGGTTACATTGGTAATAATGACGACTGTCTCCGCTGTGGGCGTTTCTCCATTTGCTGCTCAACATGAGAAGGTCTTCATCTGATCGAGGTCTCAGTGCGTAGATAACCGAAGCAGCGTTAGTGACAACCTACTCGCAGGCCTCCCCATACCCGTAACGGGGGGGGGGGGGGGGGGCATCTGCTTTCCTTTCCGAGTTCGCTGAGATACTGTGACCTAATTAAGACGTAAAACACGACACAAAATGAGATTTTCCATCGCTTCATGTCTGTTTTAGATCCCTGGGTGTGTGTGTGTGCCTTGACTGTCTGTCAAATGTAGGTCAGATGTTTCAGAGGAGCCCTCTTGTTGTTTATTATCAGCTAGCATACCAAAGGAGACATGGAGACGCTTCTTCTCTAAGCTGCAGGTTTCAAAGCCATGCCGCAGCTTCTGTGCGGGGAAACAAAGCATATGATTTCATCTTTTTGTTTTTTTTGTTTTTTTTTTGTTGTTTTTGAGAGAACCTATTTGCTATTTATAACCAGTCACCGGCAGAGGAATGATGACAGCTCTATTTTTTCTTGCTCTCACTTTTTTTTTTCCTCCCCTCATCTCTTTCTATATCACACACACACACACACACACAAACACACACACACACACACACACACACTTCCGCTGTCCCATAATATTACCTCCTGGATAAAATACACACCCCAAAAAAAAAGACTGGCCATGGGCTACTGGACTGAGGTTGATGAGAGAATTGATTGTTACAGCAGCTCAGAGTTAAGGTCCCAGTGTGTCCCTCCATGTGCTTGCAAGTGTGTGTATGTGTGTGTGTGTGTGTGTGTGGCAGTTGTCATCACGACTCTCCTCTACAGCTGTGAGGCGTGGACCCTGTACAGCCACCACCTCAGGATGCTTGAGGCCTTCCACATCAGATGCCTACAATGCATCCTGAGGATAACCTGGCATGACCGAGTGCCCCATACTGAAATACTCCGCAGGACCAACTGCATCAGCATGGAGACTACCGTCACCCAGCACCAACTTCGATGGCTCGGTCATGTCATCAGGATGCCAAAGGAGCGCTTACCGTGTAAAGTGCTGTATGGCCAGCTACATCTTGGCCGCCGCTTGGCAGGGGGCCAGAAAAAACGGTACAAAGACCAGCTGAAGACCATCATAAAAAAGTGCGGCCTGAACCCGAGCCGGCTGGAAGACACTGCCGCCCAACGCTCCATCTGGCGGCAGCTCTGTCAACAAGGGGTGCAAAACCTCGAGAAGGACCGCGGTGATCGACGGACCAGAAGACGTCTGAAGAGACATGAAGCCAGTACCACACCTACACCCCCAGTCAGTGATTTCACCTGTTCTGTCTGCGGCAGACATTGTGGATCGCGGATTGGGCTTTACAGCCATAAGAAGACTCACAAGTGACAGAGGCAGGATCGTCATCTTCGGACACGACGGACAACCTAAAGCAAAGCAAAGTGTGTGATCAGGGCCCTTGATCGTTCACGTCTTTACGTATAACGATTAACACATGGGCAAGCTACCACTCAAATGACAAAATACTGGCGGTATGGCTCAGGGGGTTGAGCGGGTTGTCTAGTAATTGGAAGGTCACTGGTCCCATCCCCGGCTCCTGCGGAGAGGATGTTGACGTATCCTTGAGCAAGACACTGAGCCCATAACTGCTCCTGAAGAGCAGGTTGGCACCTTTCATGGCAGCCTCTGCCATCAGTGTGTGAATGGGTAAATGTGAGGTATACACTGTAAGGCGCTATAGGAGCAGTGGGCCGCTGCAGCGCCCGGGGACCAACTCCAGTTCTTCGTTCCATTGCCTTGCTCAGGGGCACAGACAGGAGTTTTAACCCTAACACGCATGTCTTTTTGATGGTGGGAGGAAACCGGAGCACCCGGAGGAAACCCACGCAGACACGGGGAGAACATGCAAACTCCATACAGAAAGGAGCCGGGATGGCCTGGGGTTCGAACCCAGGGCCTTCTTGCTACGAGGCGACAGTGCTAACCACAGAGCCACGGTGCCGCAAAGGCAATGAAAGGCAATAAAAAGAAAAATCCACCCGTTTCTCCATAACCAAATGCCCTATGAGGTGATAATTCAGCGATGAAAACGACCATTCTGCTATTTTGTCGCGGAAGGTGGGATAACACAGAAACACGATGGTGAACAAACACAGGGGGAGAAATATATCACCTAAAAGGTGACATCCTTTCGCTGTGCTGTTGCTCCCCGGTACCGATAATAAGACACCTTGCATATGATGTCAGGCAACAAATAAAAACCCACAACAAAACATTTCAACACTTTTCATGTATTTTGGTAATTTCCCTTGAACTACGGGGAACTAAGTGAGCAATTAGCACAGGAGTCATGGGGCTGTAATGGCGTCATTACATAATTTCGTGGCTGGTAGTAGGTTCAACACTCTTTTCAGACATATTTCATTTGCACTGAGGCATAGGAGGGCCAAGATGAAGATTCACAGCAGTAGATGGCACACATTTGTTTCAACCCGTTAATAAAGGTCTGACCACCTCTGAATTCTGTTTTATGTGTGCAGGGGTCAGATAATCAGATCTAAAAGTGTGTGAGCATCTCTCATAGAAACGGCAAGCGTCACCTCTCGACAATATGAAGATACCCAGGCTGCGTGGCGGCACACGTACCCTTTTCAGAATGGAGATGAAATTTTGCTTTTGCATAATTTGGTTTTGGGTAGGTAAACCTTATCAGCATCCTGACTGGTAATATATACCGTGCCAAAACCTAAGAGCTCTTGGTTTTATATCGAAAATAAAAAGCAGAGAGTAACAGCTGAGGAATGTCCCTCTTATGTGCTAACAGTTACAGTCAGTAAAAAAAATATTTTCCACTGGTTTTGTATTCATATCCTCATCTAATTAAGATCATTTAATTACACCGTTTCCTGATTGTTGCCTTGCCTCTGGGATCCCAGGTCCATTGAGGTCTCTCGCCACACCCCAGCCTCGGGGAAAGCCTGGGAACCCGAGTATCACAGAACCTGAGGAACATATTAATGGCTGTGAAATGAGCATCTCTTCAGGCAACAGCTCAAGTCTCTCCTACTCCATAAGTTTACTGGAAGTATTGCAAGTTTCCCACCGAGCCGCTTCAGTCTTACCTACTAATCCCTAAACCCCGTTTTGGTCTACCCACCAATGTCTCTGTTGTGTAGCTAGAAGTGACAGACGGGGACTAGCCTGGTTTTAGAGACCATCTACAACTTATTGGCCATCAGGAGTTTTTCACCATTCAAGGTTTTACATAGTCCTTTGCGCAGAGGATGTTGTCCTCAACAATCATCCGCCATGGCTGTCTTGCTCCACTGCTGCAACCCTCAAGAGAAACACACGTAAACCTTATGTGTCTGAAGTACAGGAAGAAATGCGTAGTTTCTGATGTCATAATAATGAGCAAGTATTCAGGTCAGATACTTAAATGAAGAGGAAGCTGGTGAGCAAAAGGTATCCTGCTGAATGGGGAGCTGTGCGTATGCAGGTTTTCGTTCCAACACCAGCTGATTTCATGAATTAGCAAACCTTCAGCCGGACGAGAAGGATCAATCGGTGGAATCTGGGTGTAGTGTTGATTTGGAAGGAAACCTGCATACATACACACGACCTTCCATGCCACATGATCCATTATCGCCGTTCTAGAGCAACTTCTTTGTCCTCGGGTGGCGCGGTGCTTTGTGATCAATGTGCTTTCGAGAGCTGGAAAATTCTGCTTTCTGGTGGTATCATTAACATCAAGATTATCTGCGCATCTTTGTTGTTTAACTGATTATGGACACTGCTCTGTGGGTTACATTCTGCCCTGGAATAATTCTGCCAGATGAATATGCAATATACAGTGGAAAAGAAAATTAGCAATACATACATTAAGCAAGCATGAGGGCAATTTCGCACTAAAGGTTGTGTTATTGCTTTGTATAATATGCTCCTTGTCATGGATTCTACAAGTCTCTGAACTACTGGGGGGGGGGGTGAACACCATTCTTCCAAAAGATCGTTACTCATTTGGTGTTTTGATGCTGGTGATGGAGAGTGCTGTCTAACACGACGGTCCAAAATCTCTCGTAGGTGTTCAAATGGGTTGAGATCTGGTGACAGTGAAGACCCTAGCATATGATTTACATCGTTTTCATCCTCATCAAACCATTCGGGGACCCCTCGTGCTGTGTGGATGGGGGCATTATCCTGGAAGAGACCACTCCCATCAGGATAGAAATGGCTCATCATAGGATAAAGGTGATCACGCAGAATAACTTTGCATTGATTTGCAGTGACCCTTCCCTCTAAGGGGACAAGTGGACCCAAACCATGCCAGGAAAATGTCCCACCAGCATAACAGTGCCCCCAGACCCCCTCACTGTAGGGGGTCAAGCATTGAGGTTTTCCCTTCCATTTGTCACCCGTCTGTATGTGCATTAGTGTTTTATTTAAACTGTTTGGGAAGGTCCTGACAGACTGTGAATCCAGCCAGTACAGACTTCCCTAATCATATCCTAACTACAATCCTAATTAAAACTTATTTATTATCATTATTATTATTATTATTATTATTATTGTTATTACAGCCTTTTGCCTGTCCCTTATTAGTTTACTTGTTACATAACTAAATAAGGATTGTTGTCACTACCATCTGTTTTCCATCTTAACTTGCATCATCAGAAATGTTTCAGAAATGCACCATTAGATGAGCAGCTCTTTTTGGCTTCCATGATTATGTTCATTATTTGTGCAATTGTGTAAGGCCAGATTATTTTCTGAGAGAGCTGAGCTGCTGTAAATGGCTGGGTGTCAGGGCAGGGAGGGCACTTGGAGGGGAGCACACTTGTTCTTATCTGGACATAAGGGAATTTGACAACACTGCAGCGAGACACAAAGAAAAGACAGTTCCCAGATACCAGTCTTTACATGAAGACCCCCCCCCCTTCATGCCCACGGCCCGATGTGTCTTCCAGGTCACAGGCGCTTTACTGAAAGACAGAGATATAAGAGGTAGGTCTAAGTAGATGCAGGTGCACTTCATTTATCAGCTGGACCATTCTCTCGTATAAATCAGGCCCTAATACATAGGATAACGATGAAGAGGCAATTGTCCCAAAAGCATCCTCATTTCAAATATTGTGTATGTCTAATTCAGTTGAATTTGCATTACAAATGTGTTGCTACTTCCCTGAATAGAATCCAAGTTCAACTGACCAAGACTTAGTGACATTATTAGTTAATAGAATCAGTCTGTTAGGCGTTGCGTACTTACTGACTTTATCTTATCAAAAGATGATAACAGCAGAACTTCAGAAATAAAGCTTGTCATTCCTATATGCTTTGGAAGATTTGGTATATTCAGTATTTGGGAGCCGTCCAGGATTCATAGATTCATAATAGCACTTGGGGGTGGGGGGGTGGGGGGGGGACGGCAGTTTTCTTTCGGTTTGTGCAGAAGATCAAGAGGTTTTCCATCTGTAAGAAGTGGATGGAATGATCTTTCTTTCAAGCTTTTGAGACTTTGCCGTCTCTGTTCACAAACAATGACTGGACAAATCAAAGTTATTGGACTAGCACACTTTGTGAGTTCCCAAACTTGACGTGCATGTGTTCTTAAACTCGATGTTGGGTTAAATCTTATGAAACCTTTTTTTTTTCTTTCCCCTATTTCTTCTTGTTTTTTTGTTTTTTTTTCATTTTGCTTGCAACATTCTTTGACACCGTAACGAGGACACGTTGTGTTACAGATGCAAAGGCACGGCTGTTGTTTGACATTGTGAACTGAACAGGGTCATTATTTTAAAGTTTGTAACTGGAAGTAGGCTTAGTGCTGACTAGCACACTTTCAGCTGAGTTGCTAACATTAGGTATTATGTGTATCCTGCTTAACTTAGACATGTCGAAAACTAGATGCTTGTGCGGTGGTTTTTAACAGAGCTAATGTTAGCTCTGTGTTTAGCTAGCCAACAACCCCAAAAGCAAGCTGACACATCAGAAATACTCAAAAGCTTTTGACAAAAGCTGAATATGTTTGAGCATGTTAAAGGTGATAGAAGACGTCTTATGTCATGGGTGTTTCTGTGAAATCCTACCTCGAATGACTTAAATGAGCAATACCAAGTGATAGAACAGGAGGGATGGGGGAGGAGCGGAGGAAATGTATTTTGTCAGTTTTCCTACTGAGTATTTTAATCAAAAACAAATGCAAAATATTTAATCTCTTACAACAGCTTAAAATGCACTCACAAACAATTTTTGGACGGGGTCACAACCCCCCCCACCCCCACCCCCCCCAAGTCTACAGAGATAGTGCAGCTAAAAGTGAGAAGCCAGATTCACGAGGTGCTTCGCACCTGAAAAATTATTCCTCCCCTTCTTTCTCGCATCTCTCAACTCCTGCACACACTGACACATGTCAAGACGCCAGCTTCATTTTATCACTATTCAAACCTTATGTCAAAAGTTGTAACAGACAACTCTTTTAATCTTTTTTCTTCCCCCTCGCTGTAGACAAGATAGAGCTTTTCCTGCAAACAAGATAGAGTTTTTCTCTAACTGTTTAATGTTTCTAGTTCCTATATAAAGAATAAAAAGCAGGCTTGACTCACTTGATAAATTGTATTATAATCCCAGCTAGATCCTGGGGTTTGCTGTATCTCCAGTGGTATATATTCATTGGTTATTTAACAAAGCATTGCAATATCACAAAAAGCAGCAAAGAGAGGCGTGTCCCGTTCCATGGCTCATGAACGTCCTTATAAACTAAATATCACCTGGTTAACAACTAACTAATGAAAGGAAGGGAGCTATCTGGAAAAGTCATCAGTTTGTCTTTTTCTCCCATACCCACAATTATTGCATCCATTGATAGTGTATTTGTTTGACCGATAAGCTCATGTTGTTGCTGTTGTGTTGCTGATGAAGTCAGTCTGAATTTACCTCCATATAGACAAATGTAATCGTTCACAGCAGAAGTTATAGTCACAGCCTGTCCTTTGGTTCAGTGATTTATCTGTCTCGAGAGCTGCCTCGTGGTTGTGGTTCATTTACTGGTTTTACGGACATATGGGCCTTTGAAACCCAGGAGATCAACACTAGGCTGAGGGTGCTGGATCATTCTTGGATCGTGATTTATTTGTATGTTCACTTAATATCCCCCCCCCTTTTTTTTTTTTTGCTTTTGATAAATAACATGAAGGTTGGCAAAGTGGCCAAGGCACTCTGAAGAAGGACACACAGCATTCGAGCAGTGCTCTGGCGCACCTGTGTAATTTATTGAACACAACACAGTCAATAACACACCCGGCACTCGATCAAGAATCCCTTTTTGTGCAAGGTCCAGTCACTCAATAATTCTCCCCGTCCCAAGGCATATTACACAACACCACCACTGTCTTAGTTTCATTATAAACATGGTGCAGCATAATACAACCCACGGGCTCCTCTCCCTACTCAAATACTCACATATACATAGAACGAGGTTAATTACAGGTAGGCGATCCACCCCTCCCCCCTCCCCCATCTGCTTTCAATGGGCTGATGGTTTAAGGTTTCCCCATAAAACAAAGGTCCAAAATCCAATCCTTGCAACAGATCTGTGCACTGCATCTGTGCTTGAGCAATTAAGTGTTGTTGTTGTTTTTTTTACCCAGAAGTTACTGTCATCGATTGTTTATATCCTGATGCTTTTGTCCACCAGGCGGTAGCCTGGAGGGATTTGGTTGTGCGTGTGTGTAATCTTCTGTCCGCGGCTAATCTCGCAAACTACTGGACCTATCAGCCTGAAAATGTTTATGACTTGACGATGAAGAACCTCTCGCGGTTACATCGATTCAAGGGCTCCGAAAAACGGTTGTTCTCGCTATCGCCGCTCCCTCTCTTCATTCACTCTCTAGCTCGCTCGACCAGTTACTGGCTGCGGCCTGCGGGAAGGCCCAGCCCCGAAGGTCCAGCCCCGCCCACAATTCGGTGCCTGGAGTCACGTGATTCCGATGACGCGGGAAATTCAGATGCAGGGCAGAAAGAAAAGCAGACGAGATGGAGCAATGCCTGGTGCTGTGCCAGTTTAGAAGACGTTACGAGGGAAAGGTGTAACAGGAAATAAGATATGTCGGATAGGAGCCTTATGTTATGAAGAGGGGCAATTTTTCAACCGAACTGAAAGACTTGCCTGCTATAGTCAAGTAAATTTCATGTCAGTTTTATTTGTATAGCCCCAATATCGCAAATTACAAGTTTGCCTGAAGGGGCTTTACAGAATATAGTAGACAGAAGCAACTACCTCGACCTCCAGACATCCTTCTACTCAAGAAAACAAGTGAAAGCACACAAGGTATAAAGGCATACAACTTTTTTCTTTTTTTTTGCGGCACGACCTCGGTACCAAGGTGCTCCACAATGATAGTCGTTTGGTTTTTGCCAGGGTGAGTGATTTCTCTTTTACTGTCCTCTGGATTAACCTTGCAACAGTCATTCAACGCTGCGTGCCTCGACATTAACGTTATGGTTGTTAACGTCACTAGGTTAACCACTCTGCAAGGTCTGGTGAAACGCCGCTAAAGATGTGCATCATCATGAAACAAGATGGAGAAGTCATTCCAACTCATTGAAACTGGATGGCAGGGTAAGTTATTTACATTCGCCTGTCTTTTGTGTAACTGTTAACCCCGATTTAAGTGTTAGTGGTATTGCTTGTAGCTATTGTTTTAAATCTGACCACTGCACACCCACAAATGAACTGTGCTGAGTACAATTTTCAATGTGTGGTTAATAAAGAAATGTATATTCTCTTATATTCACAGGTAGGACGACCATGTCCACATGAATTAGCTGACAGGAAGCTTCGGCAACACCTCTGATGAAGACTGCAGGCTTGGCAGTCAAAACATGTCAGGTAGATAACACCTGTCTTCATATAAGTATCATTGAATTAAGTGTGGCCCCTTTTACCTCATGACTATAGAGGGCAGGGCGTTAGGTTCTCTCACTATAATCCAACTTACATTAATCTTAGTTTGGGTTCCTTAATTACACCAGTTCCCATGAAATGAATAACATTTAGATGAATAATCAACCAAGACAAAGTTGCAACTCGAAATATTTAGTTATTGTAATAAATAAATAAATAAATAAACAGTGCACTTTCATTATATCAGGCTCAATACAGTCAGAGGAAGTTTGGGCAAAACCTGGTGGCTCAAACTGCTATATGGTGTGTCTGGTCCTGTGTGAGTCTTCTTTTAGTAGCTGCATATGTTGACTGAACTAGCCAAACAGGCTATTATACATCAGCTGGCCTAGCTAACTAGCTGGCTAACGACAGTCAAGGTGAACTGGAGAATGTCGCAGTAACATCTAACCGATGTTCACTTTACATCCACCAGACTGACATTTGCTATGTTTCACAACTATCTCCTCTTCACAAGCCCTGAATCTACTGTCTCACCCCTTCTCTCCCTAAAGCCCTTCTTTTCTCCTCTCTCCAACCGCTTGCCCCTCCCTTCACCGTGACCCTGCCCCCTTACTCCTGATTGGCCTTACGTACAACAGGTAAGCAAAATAAAACATGTATAATCAGAGATACATATTCGAAATAAAATTGAATATTTCAACATATTTTCATCATATTTAATCATATTTGGTAGTACGACTGTACCAAAATTATAAACTTCATGAAACCAAAATAATAACCGGGTTACACCAGAAAAATGTCAGACAAAACTAACCTCTTCAGTCTATTGTTTATTTACATGTTCTTTTCACTGGAAATTTTAGTGCCCATACAGCAAGCAAGATGAGGTTAATTTGTACCTGTGTGCTGGAGACAAGGGATTCTGCATTATCAGTGATGGGGATGATGTTACACTGGACAGGAGCCATGTTACTACTTCCAAGTTCAGGCATAGCTTCACACTGTGGATGCTGAGTATTGCAGCTTTGTGGTGTGGAACTATAATGACATTGTTATTGAAAGAATTTTGCCTGATTTGGGCTTTTGGGGGTGATGTGATTCTCAGAAGCAGTACATGTAGGAGCCAAATGTCTCACAATGGTTACTAATTAATGTTTTAATTAGTAATTTGACTAATTAGTTTAAATACTTATTTTTTACACATTGTTTACTTTAGGTAACTGCTTTATGTATGTATTAAGTGGGCTGTGCAGTCTTAAATAGGTGCATGTCACTTTAAGAACTGGAGAAGGGTGTTCCTGAGTTAACGGGCTCTGGTCAGGGGAAGTAAGCAGAATGGCGAGTTGCCTAGATGGAAGAGTGGAGCCACACGGGTTTTCTGACCATGCATAGCCTATGTGTATTCGTGCTTTGTGCATACGTGTATTAGGTCAGGATAAAAGTTATTATTTCATGGATGCAATTCATTATCTCACTGTATGTCTTCAAGCAAGTTTAAATAAATACTTAAAACGCAAAGGAAGAATCACTCTGGGACCAAACAGACAAGTGGAACACACATCAGCCATAAGGCTCTTCTCTTTTATTTAGTTTAGTTTATCGAGATAGCTATAACAGCCCTTACAGTACACTTCCAGAAGTTTTGGGACAGCAAGTTACAAAGTAACATGTTGACATGTAATATGACAAAAGGACGCTAGCTCACATCAGCTCAGACACTAGACTGGGTCATACTTTGCATACTTTTTAGGCAATCAGATGTTTATTGAGAAGATTAAATAATAAAACAATGGTATTAGTAGTTTCTTATTTACAATACCTAAAACAGTGCACGACTATAAATTGCATTCAATTTCATGAAAGTCCGAACTTTTCTATGGCTAAATTCAATTAAAGGTACTGCAGAGTATGTGATGATGATCAGAGGAAGATTTAGTCTCAACCTCAGAAAACACTAAAATTACTTGTTCAAATTTAGAAAGCATAGAAAAATAGCCACAGGTGATACAAGACTCACACAGATGAAAAACCTGCATTAAAACTTAGGAAGTTGGGGGGCCCAGTGTAAAACTTGTCTTGTCTTCAGTCTGCCAAAAAGACTTTTGGCTAAACTGTGTCTCTAATGCTTTCGTCCTAAAATCACCCAGCTCTATTGTGGTTTGCTTTAGAACATCCTCCATCCTCTCAAGAACATCCTCCATCCTCTCAATGTCATCCATGGTTAGGTCTGTCTGGCATCCTGCATCTGCATGCAATATATGGCAGTAGGGAGAGGGTTGTTATTCAAATTACTCTCCAAATTATGAATGATGATAATTGTTGTTGTCTAGTTACCGTCTTAGTTGTCAACACTCTTACAAAGGTTAAAGTTATCTAGTCCAATTTATTTGCAGATTCTTATTTTTCATACCCTTTTTCCAGGTGAGTTCATTGAGAACTTAGAGTATGTCAAGAGTGTGCTGGAGGTGAAGATGGTGTCAGACAGAGTGATGAGTATGAAGCTGGGAATCGAAGGTGTATTGATGAATGTTATCAGCGCATATTCCCCGCAAGTTTGGTGTGAGATGGAAGAGAAAGAAGAATTCTGGAGTGAGTTGGATGACGTGGTGGAAAGGGTACCTAAGGAGGAGAGAGTGGTGATTGGAGCAGATTTCAATGGACATGTTGGTGAGGGAACAGATGTGATGAGGAGGTGATGGGAAGGTATGGTGTCAAGGAGAGAAATGTGGAAGGACAGATGGTGGTGGATTTTGCGAAAAGGATGGAAATGGCTGTGGTGAATACATATTTCAAGAAGAGGGGGGAACACAGGGTGAAGTATGAGAGTGGAGGAAAAGTGCACACAGGTGGACTATATCTTATGTAGAAGGCACCATCTAAAAGGGATTGGAGACTGCAAGGTGGTGACAGGGGAGAACGTAGCTAGGCAGCATCAGATGGTGGTCTGTGGGATGACTTTGGAGACCAAGAAGGGAAAGAGAGTGAAGGCAGAGCCGAAGATCAAATGGTGGAAGTTGAAGAAGGAAGACTGTTGTGTAGAGTTCACGGAGGAGTTAAAACAGGCACTGGATGGTAGTAAAGAGTTACCAGATGGCTGGCCAACCACTGCAGACATAGTGAGGGAGACAGCTGAGAAGGTACATGGTGTGCCATCAGGACAGAGGAAGGAAGACAAAGACACTTGGTGGTGGAACAAGGAAGTACAGCAAAGTATACAGAGGAAGAGGTGGCGGGGGGGGGGGCGGGGGGCTGTTCTGCAGGGGGGTGGTTAGGGGTATGTCACATGATCACAGCCTGACCCACGATTATGTGGGATACATACGAATTTCCATGCACTACTTTTCGTACGTTTTACTACGACCAGGGAATGAGAACAGCCTCAATATGTAGGAGTGGTGCAGGATGTGTATGAGGGAGGATTACATCAAGGATTGGCTCTTAGCCCTTTCTTGTTTGCAATGGTGATGGACAAGTTGATGGACGAGGTCAGGCAGGAGTCTCCGTGGACTATGATGTTTGCGGATGACATTGTGATTTGTAGCGAGAGTAGATTGCAGGTTGAGGAGAGCCTGGAGAGGTGGAGGTATGTACTGGAGAGAAGAGGAATGAAAATCAGTAGGATCAAGACGGAATATACACTCACCGGCCACTTTATTAGGCACACTGTCCAACTGCTCGTTAATGCAAATTTCTAATCAGCCAATCACATGGCAGCAACTCAATGCATTTAGGCATGTAGACATGGTCAAGACGATCTGCTGCAGTTCAAACCGAGCATCAGAATGGGGAAGAAAGGTGATTTAAGTGACTTTGAACGTGGCATGGTTGTTGGTGCCAGACGGGCTGGTCTGAGTATTTCAGAAACTGCTGATCTACTGGGATTTTCACGCACAACCATCTCTAGGGTTTACAGAGAATGGTCCGAAAAAGAGAAAATATCCAGTGAGCGGCAGTTCTGTGGGTGAAAATGCCTTGTTGATGCCAGAGGTCAGAGGAGAATGGCCAGACTGGTTCGAGCTGATAGAAAGGCAACAGTAACTCAAATAACCACTCATTACAACCGAGGTATGCAGAAGAGCATCTCTGAATGCACAACACGTCGAACCTTGAGGCAGATGGGCTACAGCAGCAGAAGACCACACCGGGTGCCACTCCTGTCAGCTAAGAACAGGAATCTGAGGCTACAATTCGCACAGGCTCACCAAAATTGGACAATAGAAGATTGGAAAAACGTTGCCTGGTCTGATGAGTCTCGATTTCTGCTGCCACATTCGGATGGTAGGGTCAGAATTTGGCATCAACAACATGAAAGCATTGATCCATCCTGCCTTGTATCAACGGTTCAGGCTGGTGGTAGTGGTGTAATGGTGTGGGGATATTTTCTTGGCACACTTTGGGCCCCTTAGTACCAATTGAGCATTGTGTCAACGCCACAGCCTACCTGAGTATTGTTGCTGACCATGTCCATCCCTTTATGATCACAGTGTTCCCATCTTCTGATGGCTACTTCCAGCAGGATAACGCGCCATGTCATAAAGCTCGAATCATCTCAGACTGGTTTCTTGAACATGACAATGAGTTCACTGTACTCAAATGGCCTCCACAGTCACCAGATCTCAATCCAATAGAGCACCTTTGGGATGTGGTGGACCGGGAGATTCGCATCATGGATGTGCAGCCGACAAATCTGCAGCAACTGCGTGATGCTATCATGTCAATATGGACCAAACTC
The DNA here is from genome assembly GCF_029633865.1 of Lampris incognitus. Classification (NCBI taxonomy): domain Eukaryota; kingdom Metazoa; phylum Chordata; class Actinopteri; order Lampriformes; family Lampridae; genus Lampris; species Lampris incognitus. The sequence continues at coordinate 51,196,808 of NC_079215.1, read as the reverse complement.
TCTGAGGAATGTTTCCAGTACCTTGTTGAATCTATGCCACGAAGGATTAAGGCAGTTCTGAAGGCAAAAGGGGGTCCAACCCGGTACTAGCAAGGTGTACCTAATAAAGTGGCCAGTGAGTGTATATGCGTGAATGAGAGGGAGGACAGTGGAATGATGAGGTTGCAAGGAGTAGCGGTGATGAAGGTGTATGAGTTTAAATACTTGGGGTCAACTGTACAAAGTAATGGGGAGTGCAGAAGAGAGGTGAAGAGGAGAGTGTGATAAGGGTGGAGTGGGTGGAGAAGAGTGTCAGGAGTGATTTGCAACAGAAGGGTACCAACCAGCAAGCGTTAAAGGGAAGGTTTACAAGATGGTTGTGAGACCAGCTATGTTATATGGTTTGGAGACAGTGGCACTGATGAAAAGACAGGAGGCGGAGCTGGAGGTGGCAGAGTTGAAAATGCTAAGATTTTCAATGGGAGTGACAAAGAAGGACAAGATTAGGAACGAGTATATTAGAGGGACAGCTCAGGTCAGACGGTTTAGAGACAAAGCAAGAGAGGCAAGATTGAGATGGTTTGGACATGTGTGGAGGAGAGATGCTGGGTATACTGGGAGAAGGATGCTGAATATGGAGCTGCCAGGGAAGAGGGAAAGAGGAAGGCCAAAGAGGAGGTTTATGGATGTGGTGAGGGAGGACATGCAGGTGGCTGGTGTGACAGAGGAAGATGCAGAGGACAGGAAGAGCTGGAAACGGATGATTCGCTGTGGCGCCCCCTAACGGGAGCAGCCGAAAGTAGTACTAGTAGTTCATTGATAACGTGGTTATCCACATTATGTAAGCCTAGTTCAAAGTTTACATACATTATTTGTTGTCAGAATCACATCTGCCTTATCCAATTATAATCTAAGATACTGGCTACACTTAACACAGTTAATTTACCTTGTCAATCGTGTATAATCTCAGTGATGTCCTCTGGCTCTGGCTTCTCAGCTGACTCATGGAGATCCAGCAAGGACTCTACATCTTCTGGGTTATAAACAAGATTTGTAAACCATATATTCACAGTATTGACTACAAAGTTCAGGATGGAGCCGCTATACATTGGTCAAGTTTACATATTTTAGAGTGTACTACCACAAAATTACTGGGTTTTTTTTTTCACCAAATGAACCCCAAAGATGTAGGAATTGCCAAGCCAGACAAAGACACATGAATGAGGGTTTGCTTAGATGAAAATAAATGGTTCCCAAAGGAAAACAATTTATTTAGCAAAAAGTTTTTCTCATTTGTGTTTGCGTGAATCTGAAGTAAAAGGATATATCACAAAATAAACAATTTCAGTCCCTACAGCACTCTTAAACAGAGTTTGGAAAATTTAGTTCACCTGAAATATATTATTTTTGCAGAAGTGCACCATTGGGATATTTGATAAGAGTGCAATTTATTTTGCTGGCACAGACGGTGATCAGAAAACAGCGTGGCTGTATGCTGCTTCTTGTAGGGACTGCTCAGTGTTAACTGTCCTGGACACCTTGAGGACTTTGTCACACTTTTCTCTCCTGAGAGGGTACAGAGGATCCGAGGGAGAGACAAAATAGTCTGAGCGTTACAGTACATTTGTTAAAGAGGGACTCAGCATTCTGCTTCAGGTTTGGTTGCGTGTTATCTGCAGCATGCAGTGGATACTCAAAGGGTGTTGACAGAGTTCGAAGGATTTTTCCCTTTTCCCTCACTGATGAAACGGCAGAAGCTCATTAACGGAGATTTCTGCAAATGGAGCGTCACATGGAGAGAAATTAGTAAATGTGGTAGGTAGGACCTGGGGCTATGGAAAAACAACCCTCAGTCAAGGTTTATGCACTTTCACACTGCGAAAACAATATTGTACTTCATCACATTGATGCAAAAATCATGTTAAAATCCAATACTGCTATAAAGTAGTCATGTTTGTTGGTTTACAGTATTGTCTCCACAGCCAGAGATACTGTGCTAAAAAGATAGATAACACAGTATACATGGTATGGGACATTTTCCCACAGTTGAGATATCGTCCTACGTTACATTACATAAATACATTTGATTTTTGATTTTATCCATTATTTATGACCTATGATCCCGAAATTTAAAATTCAACCTGCCCCATGTTGCCATGTGGTACCAGTAAGATGCCAAATGACCAGCGAGGGAAGGACACAGGAGCAGATATTGGTGTATGTATATTCCAAAATATAAATTCATTAGTTTTATACATGACAACCATCCAACCCCACCTTCCCGCGGGCTGCAACCGGTACTATTTATTTATTTATTTATTTCTGATTTTCTCCCAATTTAGTGGCCAATCGATCCCTATTTCAGTTCAAACACCCACCACCCTCGTACTGCATGCGTTCGCCAACTGCGTCCCTCCGGCCGGCAGCCTCGAAGGAGACGCCTCCCCACTTTCGTGAAAAGGCGACTCCAGGCCGAACCACTGCTTTTTCCGACACACACAGAGACGCACTGATGTGACGAACACAAGCTGACTCCGCCCCCCTACCGAAGACAGCGTTGCCAATGATTGCTGCTTCATGGAGTCCGGCCATAGTCGGATTTGACGAGACCGGGGCGCGAACCCCGGTCCCCAGTGGGCAACTGCATCGACACAAAGCCGATGCTTAGACCGCTACACCACCGCCGACCCCCTAGCCGGAACTACTTAGACCAGTGTTTCTCAACCCAGTCCTCAAGGAACCCCCTATCCTGCAGAGTTTCATTGTAACCCTGCATAGGTAGCCCTGCTTGTACTTACTCGACCAATCATCTCGCAGCACTTAATTATGCAAGGTGTGCAACGTCTGACAAAATTCATTGCTGATTGGTTGAATAACTACAAACAGGTACCTATTCAGGGTTGCAAAGAAAATATGCAGGATAGGGGGGGGGGTCCTTGAGGCCAGGGTTGAGAAACACTGACTTAGACTGATCTGTATCAACCGTGTGCATGCGCGACTCACATCTATGTTGAATTAGAGGAACTAGGGGAACAATTGGATGAACCAAAAATAATTCGCCTTATTCACCTCACTGCCATGCGGTAGTGCCCTAGTCTCCACTGTTAAAACTCCGCTATAAAAATACAATGTCAAAGAGCAGGATTAATCACGGTCACAGCCGGAAATGAGCTCAGTGGCTACATGGCTGAGCTATGTTTTCTCACTGTTGTTTTACGCGGGAAAGTTAATCAGCAGAGCAGCCGTTCGCCTTCATCCATTTTATATCATGAAAACCGCGACGGTTAAACACATTCAATGTCTTTTAATAAGGGCTTTGAAATTATGATAGCCTGATCTCTGTAATTTCCTGTTAGATTTGGTCCCTTTCATGCGTGGGTCTGCTTAGGAGGCTGCACATCCACAGACTGACGGGCAAAACATTTTTATTAGGTGTTTTTTTTTTTTAGCTTGAGCACAGCATATTAAAAACATGTTCCCCCATATTTCTCATTCAATCAGCTTGGGTGCTGTGTGAAAGCCAGGAAAAAATGCGCGTTTTTCTGTGTGTATGTGCATGTAGTATTTCCCTTCTCCCGGTAGGTGTAAAAAGGGTTTGACGCCAAGACCAAACACCAGAGAAGGGGACATATGTACGCCTGGCGGAGATCTGCACTCTTCTGAGTGCATTGCTCTAGTTTTTATTATTTGTTCTAAATTTTAGTATTTAGGGACCGGAGGGTGTGCTCCAATTATTGGGGCATCATATTCCTCAGCCTTCCTCGAAAGTCTTCTCTAGGGTGCTGGAAAGGAGGCTCTGACCGATTGTCGGACCTTGGATCCAGGAGGAACAATGTGGATTCCGTCCTGGCTGTTGAACAACGGACCAATTCTTTACCCTTGCGGATGTGCTGAGGGAGGCAAGGGAGTTTGACCAGCCAGACTACATGTGTTTTGTGGACTTGGAGAAGGCTTACGGCCGTGTACCCCAGGGCACTCTGTGGGGGGGTACTGCGGGAGTATTGGGTACCAGGGCAGTTGCTACAAGCCATCCGGTCCATATATAACCAAAGTGAGAGCTGTGTCCGCATTCTCCCTGCCTGCCGCCCAGTGACTGCTGGGATAGGCTCCCACGACCCTATGTAGGATAAGCGGTTTCGATAATGGAAGGTGAGGAGTGTGTCCGTTTTGGCAAACCTCAGAATTGCATCTCTGCTCTTCGCAGATGATGTGGTTTTGTTGGCTTCATCAGAATGTGACCTCCAGCATGCACTGGGGTGGTTTACAGCTGAGTGTGAAATGGCCAGGATGAGAGTCAGCAACTCCAAGTGTGAGGCCATGGTTCTCTACCGGAAAACGATGGATTGCTCCCTCTGAGTTGGGGATGGGTTGTTGCCTCAAGTGAAGGAGTTCAAGTATCTCCGGGTCTTGTTCACGAGTGAGGGTAGGATGGAACAGAAGATTGACAAGCAGATTGGTGCAGCATCAGCAGTAATGCGGATGTTGTACCGGACCGTTGTGGTGAAGAAGGAGCTGAGCCAGAAGGCAAAGCTCTCAATTTACCGGTCAATCTTTGTTCCAACCCTCACATACGGTCATGAGCTTTGGGTAGTGACTTTGGGTGAGATCACAGATACAAGCGGCTGAAATGAGTTTCCTCCATAGGGTGTCTGGGCGCAACCTTAGTGACAGGGTGAGGAGCTCGGACATTCAGAAGGAGCTCCAAGTAGAGCCTCTGCTCCTTCATGTTGAAAGGAGCCATTTGAGTTTGTTCAGGCATCTGATTAGGATGCCTCCTGGGCACCTTCCTTTGGAGGTTTTCCGGGCACGTCCAACTGGGAGGAGACCCTGGGGTAGACCCAGAACTTGCTGGAGGGGACTACATGTCCAATCTGGCCTGGGAGGGGTGTTGCTGGGGAGAGGGACGTCTGGAGTACCCTACGTAGCTGTCTGCCACCGCGACCCAACCCCGGAGAAGCAGCTGATGAGATGAAATGAGATTAGATGAATTTGAGTGTTTTCAAATTCAACCCAAGAACATGTAACTTCCAATTTTGTGTTTAATTTCTTAAAAGAAAAAAAAAAGGTGAAGGCCATTTTCTGTTTTAATCAATGATTTACCTGATTTCTACTCATAGTGGAGACTCAACCCTTATATTTTTTTCCCCCACTTTAAATGTGAAATTGACTGTAATGCATCCTGACTTGTGGACAAATCCATCCGTTGTTTTTATTGGTTGTTTTCTCTGGCACTGTAGCAACCTTATTTAACAAGATAACATATCATAAATAGCACAAATTGATTCATGATAGTTTTCACCATCTGCCTTCCACAAATGTGAACATATTTGAAAAAAAATTTCATTAGTGCCTTCCACTTCACCCAATACATTTAGTGATTTCTTGGCTCCAGATGTCATTATTTTTCAAGTTCAGGCGTTGTCTGGTGCAGCATTTTAAAAAAATAAATCATAAAACAGGTATGACCCTGTATAACATTGTGATGAAATCTATTTCTATAGCTCTGGAATATCAATAATACATGTACCTCTTTGATAGGGAAACACTTTGCTCAATTTCAGATCGCCTGTACAGTACATAAACACCATACAAATTATTGCACCTGATGTTTATTTTTTTCTTCATCTAATATTGTGCGATAATGTTACAGCAATAAATTATTAAGCTATTTAGTTGATTGAAATAAAGACATCTGTTAATTTTGCCTTGGAGACATCCTCTAATTTTTCATTGCTAATACGACACCAGCTGTCTTACACTGAAAGCTAGTGACAGGGTGAAAGTTGGAATGGGGAACAGTTCCTCTTTTGCTTCCTCCTCTGCACTACCCGCAAGCTAAATTCACAACCCCAGGCTATGTTGTTGATCCACTTCATGGTAATCCAGGCTCCATCCACACAAATGTCCTGTGGCGGAAAATGACCTGAACAAGAGGTCAGTTTGTTTCGCAGTCTGCAGCCCTTTGACTGGCCGTCCTCTCCTGCCTTTTTCAATTTACTATCATCTTTTGGGAAACACTGAAGCACTTGCTAATGTGCGTAAGGCCATTTTGACAGCTTTATCACTGCTGGTCCTGTGCGTGCTGCATCTGTGTGCAGGGATATTGAAAAGGAATGATTTTTGTGAGGACAAAATCTCTCGAATGCATGCTTGCGTTGCATTCCTACTTCTTAAAGACAGTACGAAATCTCTTTGCCACAGATGCCATTTGATTTCAGTGCTGATGACATTTATAGAGCAGCTTTATTATTTTCTCTCTTAATTGCAAGTACTGCCCACTTAATTGGCACTGTGTATCAAGCCTGGGGAATTCCATCAAAGGTTTGCTCCATTTTACAGTGGTTACCATTCACAGCAGCCATTGTAATGGCATAGAAAGGTCAAGACTTCCAGGCAAGCTAAAACTGTGGTGCCTTCAGTTGGGTCCGTTGCCATGGCAAATGTGGCCCTTGAGAATTTATGAGATACCCAAAGTGAAATAAAGAAGATAGAAAGGCTGGTTAGCTTGGGTCCCACAACATCTCGGCTGTGTTTTATGAAAAAAGGGATTGTAGAGCTGCTACTGTACATCCAGCCAGGCTATCCAGGCACTCCACTGTATAAAGGCAAGGTTGGAGTTGAGATACACGATTCAACTGCGAGTAGTGAAGGACTCCCTGTATGAGCATGGCATGAATCAAATCCATGAAAAGCAGTTCAACTGGCAAAGTCAGCACTGGGAAACAGGGGCATTTCAGTGAGGTGGCTCGGGGCTGTGTGTAAGGTGGCCTTAATGGGGTATATGACACATTTATCAGGTAATGAGAAAATGGTTGCGGATAAGGTGGAGGTAGGGGTGGTTTAGTGGTCAGCACTGATGCCTTTCCAAAAAAATAGTTCAACCCAGGCTTTTGTGTTCGCATGGTCTCCCTGTGTTTTGTGGTATACTAAATTTAGGTACACTAAATTTTTCTCTTATCCACAGTCCATAGTATGGCATCAGTGGTACGTTGCGCGAATGAGCTCTTGCCAATCTAGGCAACATGGGTAGCAAAATGACAAAGTTGAAACAAAGATATCCACAGAGTTTCTCATAGCTTAAATCAGCATGTGAAGAAAACGGCAAACATACTATATGGTAGGAGCAAATGTCAAGGTGTGCCAAGACAGCATCACTAGCAAAGCAGAGTCAGTGAATAAATTGGGAAATCGTAGAAGGAAAGAAACTATGCTGGAGAGAGTTGTGGGTTATGTAGGAAGACACAACTATATTCATTACAGGCCCAATCCATGATATTTTGCCATCTCCCCGAAAACCTCAGTCAGTGGGTCAGTGAGGACTCTGTATGTCTCATATCTTTAGGCATAACTACCATGAGGAACAATCTGTAGGCGTGCAAAATGAGATTTTGTATACACATGGCAACACAACCAAGCGTTATGGTGATTTGACTGCAGGACGTACGTATGTGGCAATGCAATCACGAGCTGAGAGGAAGAATAACAGTTTTGCGGAATAAGATTTGTGGTAATAATGGTTAGTTTCATCCATGAAAGAGACAAGATTTGGAATGAAGCATTTCACACCATGATTCAGGGCAATTTAGGACAAGAAGGGATTGGCAAATGGCAGTAGGTTTAAGCTGTCAACAGGTAGTTCCGCGGGAAATGGCAGTAGTCGGAAGGCCAGACTATCTGCCGTGGTCATTGTCGCGCTGTATTGTGTAGTGCTGAGCTCATCGCGCCATGGAGGGACACAGTAGATTAGGCACATCAAAGGTGCAGGTATCCCGAGTTAGCGGCGGAGGCTGGAGCATGTGGACAGAAAGCTAGCGTACAGCCTGCAGAGGTCAAACGCCGATGGTCTGCAGGTTAGTCGGCTGAAGCATTCCTTGGTGAGATAGGAGTTTGTGGCTCAAGGTTGAAATAAGTAGAAAAGTCTCTTTCAGAAGCCGCTTTGGCAGCCAGTGAGTGGTGGCAGTTGAGGAGAAATCATGCTGACTGGGGGATGAAATAACTACCCGGGCAAGTCCCATGTGGAGGCTGTTCCCTGCTTAAGGCTGAGTAAGTATTAAAATTCATTATTTAGGTAGCTATAAGTAACACTGTCTGATATCGGTATGTTTGGTGGCTTTCTACAGGTTTTTAGTGAATGTTAGTATCATCAAATTAAGTATGGTGGTATATTGGTTCTCATTCTCATTCTCTCTCTTTCTCTCTCTCTCTCTCTCTCTCTCTCTCTCTCTCTCTCTCTCTCTCTCTCTCTCTCTCTCTCTCTCTCTCTCTCTCTCTCTGTCTCTCTCTCTCACACACACACACGCACACACACACACACACGCCCTTACCCTAACCATGATGCCAATTTCATCCTCTCACAAGTTCGCACCATCTCATTTCTACTACGTATACGCTCTGTGAACACTACTCGATTGCCCTGTTGTACTGAAAATGAAATGAAGCTGATGAGGCAAACGCCAGGGAGGTGACAGAAAGAAGTATGGGTGATGGTGGCAACACAAGTCTGAGCCAGCTGTAGCAAAGCCTGGTTGCTGAAAGAAACCATAGGGGAGGGTGACGCCAGAATGAACCGTTATTGATGGTTTTACAGGGTAAACTAAAAAAAAAATCATGGACAGGATGTCATTTACGATGTCCATTGATAAGTTAATACAGACATACGGAGCCATGGTCATGGAGTGTCAAGAGTATGCAGGGTTTCCTCCCGACCAATCACAACCAAGTCATTTCCTGGATTAGCCTACCTTCAACCAAAGAGGACTAACCAGTGAAATCCCCCTGTGGGATGACCGGTTGGAGGGATGACCTGCATACTCTTGGGTGATGTCTGTGAATGTTCTCATTCATCCAGGTCATGGTTATCCAAAGGAGTTGAATCAAGTGCAACTGGACTTGGTACTCTTGGGTGAGTTAATAATGAGTTGATAATGTCTTAGCTGTCTGTCTGTTCGTCTGCTTGCTAACTGTCATATCATATAGCCTGTGCATCCACAAATGGGACGGTGAAAGAAACAGGTAAAAAGGGCAAAAAAGATGATATGAAAATGCATCAGGCATTTTTAGCATGTAGCGTTGCACCAGGTAAACTGTCAAGTATCTATGCTTTCTACTCAGTTTTCTTTGTCTTGCCGCCAAAGTTGTGACAGCTTTGTTTTTAGCTGATTGTTAGTGAGTGCAATGAGCACAAACTATGCCCCCCCCCACTCCCACGTTCAGTGGTTTGTCCCATACACACGCGGCGTTGCAAACGCTCGGGGCTCTACATGCCCGTGCTGTCGGAAGGCGGCGGAGAGCGCATGCGCGGGCTGATTGGCAGTTCCATCACGCTCGAGGGTGATATTTTCCCGCTCGCGTCCCTTCGGTAATTTGTGTGGCTGGAAAGGAACCAGTCCGCGCCGCGATGGATGTGGCCTCACCAAATTATCGACTATATTTCACTAGCACGCCGCACCTGCGCATGCGCACGGTTTCACGCAAGCCAAGCCCGGCAGTCGTCCTTAAATCTTCTCACCGCATCGGTTTTAACAAGCAACTCGTTATTATTCGACGACTATAACCACATCGCCAATCTCCTGCTAAAGATAAGATACGGATTCTCGCTTCGCATGGAAAAAGATGTGCGCTTTATTATGCGTTAAGCCTGGCGTTCACGTTGAGCCCCAAATCCAGTAAAATCCTTCTGTCTCCGCCGCTCTTCCTTTTCATCCTGCTCCTCCCGTCGTCATTAACTCATCTTTACTTTAAACTGTATCTATAACCGATATTCTGATATTGCTCAGTAATTACGTCAACGGGTGCAATTCCTTATCCCACTGCAGCTGCAGTGTTCTGCGTTTGTTTCACCTGCAGAAAGGCAGAGCTCTGCAAGTTCCCTGGTTATCCTACCATATTTATGTCAAGGTCAGACAAGTCATGTTTTTTACACATGGGTCCTTTGTAATTATGCACAATTTGCATCAGCCTCTTCAGACATCTATTGTCTATGAGTTTATTGTGGACCTCTGGACTTTGGTTGGCTGGATTGGTTTTATTGCGCGTGAAACATCCAGCAATGCAGTTCTTCACAAGCTAAACCCAGCATTGCACGGCACTTACTGCGACACTACATCTAAACATTTTTCAATTGGGCGTCCAGGTAGTGTAGCAGTCTATCCGCTGCCTACCAACACGGAGATCGCCGGTTCGAATCCCCGCGTTACCTCCGGCTTGGTCGGGTGTCCCTACAGGCACAATTGGCCGTGTCTGCACGTGGGTATGTGTCCTGATCGCCGCGGTAGCGCCTCCTGTGGTCGTTCGAGGCGCCTGTTCAGGGGGGAGGGGGAACTGGGAGGGAATAGCGTGATCCTCCCACGTGCTACGTCCCCCTGGGGAAAGTCCTGATCGTCCGGTGAAAAGAAGCAGCTGGCAACTCCACATGTATGGGAGGAGGCATGTGGTAGTCGTATGCAGCCCTCCCCGGCTCGGCAGAGGGGGTGGAGCAGTGACCTGTACAGCTCGAAAGAGTGGGGTAATTGGCCGGGTACAATTGGGGAGAAAAAGTGGGGGTATATATATATATATATATATATATATATATATATATATATATATATACTACCGTTCAAAAGTTTGGGATCACCCAAACAATTTTGTGTTTTCCATGAAAAGTCACACTTATTCACCACCATATGTTGTGAAATGAATAGAAAATAGAGTCAAGACATTGACAAGGTTAGAAATAATGATTTGTATTTGAAATAAGATTTTTTTTACATCAAACTTTGCTTTCGTCAAAGAATCCTCCATTTGCAGCAATTACAGCATTGCAGACCTTTGGCATTCTAGCTGTTAATTTGTTGAGGTAATCTGGAGAAATTGCACCCCACGCTTCCAGAAGCAGCTCCCACAAGTTGGATTGGTTGGATGGGCACTTCTTTGAGCAGATTGAGTTTCTGGAGCATCACATTTGTGGGGTCAATTAAACGCTCAAAATGGCCAGAAAAAGAGAACTTTCATCTGAAACTCGACAGTCTATTCTTGTTCTTAGAAATGAAGGCTATTCCATGCGAGAAATTGCTAAGAAATTGAAGATTTCCTACACCGGTGTGTACTACTCCCTTCAGAGGACAGCACAAACAGGCTCTAACCAGAGTAGAAAAAGAAGTGGGAGGCCGCGTTGCACAACTGAGCAAGAAGATAAGTACATTAGAGTCTCTAGTTTGAGAAACAGACGCCTCACAGGTCCCCAACTGGCATCTTCATTAAATAGTACCTGTTAGAGCCTGTTTGTGCTGTCCTCTGAAGGGAGTAGTACACACCGGTGTAGGAAATCTTCAATTTCTTAGCAATTTCTCGCATGGAATAGCCTTCATTTCTAAGAACAAGAATAGACTGTCGAGTTTCAGATGAAAGTTCTCTTTTTCTGGCCATTTTGAGCGTTTAATTGACCCCACAAATGTGATGCTCCAGAAACTCAATCTGCTCAAAGAAGTGCCCATCCAACCAATCCAACTTGTGGGAGCTGCTTCTGGAAGCGTGGGGTGCAATTTCTCCAGATTACCTCAACAAATTAACAGCTAGAATGCCAAAGGTCTGCAATGCTGTAGTTGCTGCAAATGGAGGATTCTTTGACGAAAGCAAAGTTTGATGTAAAAAAAATCTTATTTCAAATACAAATCATTATTTCTAACCTTGTCAATGTCTTGACTCTATTTTCTATTCATTTCACAACATATGGTGGTGAATAAGTGTGACTTTTCATGGAAAACACGAAATTGTTTGGGTGATCCCAAACTTTTGAACGGTAGTGTGTATATATATATATATATATATATATATATATATATATATATATATATATATATATATATATATATATATATATCCCCGCGACCCTGAGAGCAGGATAAGTGGTTAAGATAATGGATGGATGGATGGATACATACATATATATAGTATATATATATATTTATTCATTTTTTGCTCCTTATTTGTTGAGCACTTTCCCTACCGTTGAGTGTTTCTTTTAACAAAGTTTTTTTTTTCTTGTCCATCACTGGCTCCAAAGAAAATCAATGTTTTAGTGGTTGTAACCATGTTGAGTCCTTTTTTTTCTCCCTTTCCTTTAGATTTCTTGAGGTGGATTTAACAGATGAAATCGTAATTTTCAGCTGGATTAACCTGGGCTGGTGAGAAAAGAGCCTAATGTTTTGTTCACACCACGGACCGCATGGTGCTTTATTAAGTTAGAGGAGCCAGGAGGATCTGTCCCACCTTTAATAACTCATGGCCAACAGTGTCTCTCCTGTTACATCTGTTGTTTCAGTGACATCATAGCAACTCGGGTGTTGATAGTGGCTTTTGCCTTCTCTACCTTCATCCACTCGAGTTTCCATGCAAACACCCCGATGTGCCCTGAGCAGAGGTGTAGTGGCTTGAATGGTCATCATTACTTGACTGTGTGATCTTTAAAGCAGTACATTTATTACAGTGCTCTTTTATACGGGGCATTACCAGGCCAAGGGACATCTGCCTCAAGTTTGGGTTGCTGAGATATAATATTTTTTTTCTTTTTTCATTCACTTGACATGAGTCATGATTCTCAGTTCCTCTCTCACATTTTTACGACCTGAAAATTTATGCTAATTACTTACCAGAGTACTGGGGGAAACTGTTTGCTTGCAAAGCAAACCTAAAACTTTCCAAAAACAAATAAGGTAATTCAGAAGATTGTCACTGCATAAATACTTTTATGGCTGTGTCTGATTTGGCAGATTTATTACCAAGAAAAACTTTGCATCTCCAAGATAAGCTTTCACATTGGACACTACTACTGCCCTTGCAAAGAGTCCAGTAGCCCAGTAGCAGTGTGGCCAGCAAGTAATGCCATAGGTTCAGGTTGCCCTTTCACTTGAGAACATGTTGGTACTTCTGGCTCCAAGCTTGCAAATATTCAGGAACATTTATATCTGATGGACATGTGGAGCAATACAATTCCAATATAATCAAGAGCACGGTGGCCCAGCAGTTAGCACTGTTACCTCACAGCAGGAAGGTCCTGGGTTCGAACCCCAGGTCCTTTCTGTGTGGAGTTCACATGTTCTCCCCGTGTCTGCGTAGGTTTCCTCCCAGTGCTGCGGTTTCCTCCCACCATCAAAAAGACATGCATGTTAGGGTCAGTACTCCTGTCTGTGTCCCTGATCAAGGAAATAGGAAGCAGGAACTGGAGTTGGTCCCCGGGTGCTGCACTGCGGCTGCCCAGTGCTCCTAGCATAAGATGGGTTAAATGGACAGAAAAATTCCGCTGTATGTATGTACAATGATAAATAAAGTGTCTTTTTCTTCTTCTTCTTCTTCTCAGTTGTTGTGAACCACAGCTAACAGGTTTGGAATTGACACTTTTACCTCTTTAGATGTATACAGTGATGTCTGATTATTTGCCCAAGTATTTGGGAGACAGTGATTTGTTGAATCAATAGTTGAATTAATACTTTTTTTGAACAGAGCACCACTGATACTGTGATGGTATACACGTACCAATACACTGAACATTGTAACGTCCTTGTAAGCTGCATAACTAAGCTCTATGACATATGCCACTGGAAACTGCATTAGGTGGATAGTAGGAGGAGGGGGGCAACATTAGGTAGAAAAAACTACATTAGATGAAAAAAACTACACCTCACCTAGTACATTCTGCAGCTTATATCATTAAGGATGAGATGTGTTTACATCCCAGTTCATAATCTTTACCTGGCAGGTTGTGTGACCTTACCATCTGCCTGGACAGTATCGTTGGATTTGTTGAATAAGTCTCCGCTGACTGCTCACTGAGATGTAGTACAAACTCTTATGGGGTCCATAGTCACAGGTGTCAGTTGTTCCTGGTCTGTATCTGAAGCTGCATATCCTGTTTTGCAGCAAATTTTGAAGCTGTGAACAAGATAAAACTGCACTGAACTGCACTGATGTTGGGAGGGGAAAAAAAAGTCCTGAATATTGTTAAAAAAACATTCTTGCTTAAGATGGAAAAGTTAACATGTCATTTAATAGATTTCACAGTGAAGAGTGATGGCAATATAACATTTTGAATGTCTCCGTCAATAGATTTCCTTGCTTGTAGTTTTAAATCTGACTGTTATATGGTTTCCCCAATAGCTCAGAGGAATGACTGGTGCGTTGGCCACCTTGTTAAGTTTCTCCTCTGTCTTTCTTGCATCATTATGCTCTTTATTGCTACACACAGATTTCGTCATCAATGAGAGAAAGACATTGACGAGACTAAAGCCTGTGATGCATGTTAACTTGCTGCGCTATCTTTCATGTCTATCTTAACCAGCTCTGTGCTCCCGTCCAAACATGCTCAGTGACAACTAAGACTAAAACTGAGAGAGACTGTGTTCTCCAGAGAGAGATGGTCCTACACACACCCTCCATCACTACCGTCATAGCCACCTGCTATCCATGAACGGGGTCTTTGTGGCTGCCACGACAATCTCATCTGCCTTCTCCTCACGCAGGGTAAACATGACAGCCAAAGCAGTAAGCTTGTCTGACTGATGAGTGTAGCTCATTTCTTGATGTTTTTTTTTCTTCCTGGTTTCTCTTATGACGGTGTGTCAGATTTTGAGCTGGAACTCGCTTCAATTAAAATCGTTCCTCGGGGCAAATTGCGAGTGCCGTCACTGAGTCATAGATCTCCTTTAAAAACCTGTGAAACACTGTAATGTGATTTCCTCTCTCGCTTTGCTTTTTCTATCACCTCCTTTCTATTTTTCACTTTCTCTATCGTCATCTCCTGGCACAGGCTTGACACGGCCCCGGGTTCTATTTCATTTTAAACCAGTCCTACAGATTTGAAGATGTGAGTCGGTCAGGTGGTGGTGGAAGGCATTCATAGGGGGGTCAGGCCTATGTTCCCTCAGCCCTGTGGGTTAGCTGTTGAACAGGTTAGCTAGCTATAGCTATAGGCTAGCTCAGTTAAAGTTAGGTTAAGGTAAGCGTTGGGTCAAGGTTAGGGTTAGGTAGAGGCTGAGGTTAAGTCGGGTTAAGGTAGGTTAGGTTAATTTTAGGTAAATTAATGAAATAGGGGTGAGGGAACATAGACACGCTCCCTTTCATACAACATTCACGAATACTTAAACAGTTAAGGGTCAAGTCACGCATCAAGAACATATCGAAGAGAAAACAAGTCTGTTAAATAACATCCGGGAAATGTAATAGTAACAGTAAAGTTTTAGTCTCGAAGAAAAGAAGTCTCCTTAGTAATTGTCAGTGGGAAGAAATGATCAGATTATATATGATAGGCCTCTGTTATGAGCTGACAATAAATGATTGATGAGGACGACATATTTCACCTAAACTGTCATCACTAATTCTCACAACTTCACTTATTAAAATAGCATTTCTTGTGTCCTTTTCTGCGACGATGCCATGCATTGCGAAGGTAAGCAGTTCTGAAGAAAAGAATACATAAAATCCTAAGTCATTTGAAGAAAGAGAAGGGAGTGATCTGTAACACTCAGGTTTGACATTTGATAAATACGAACCATAGCTTCTGGTGAGTCGTTCTCTCAAACAGATGCTCTTGCACTTGAATATTCGGATTTTACACTCAAAAGGCTGGCGTAGCGTTTGTTCGTGTTTGTGCTTATATATGTGACGGTCACCTTTTCAAGGCACATGGCCAGGGGACAGATGCAGGGCAGCCACTTGGTTTGAAGTCGGGCTACAGTGGAAGGGTTGTGCTGCTTTGTCTTCAGAGGGGGGACGCAGCAGCTACAAGTGCAGCTGCAGGCTAGCCTGTTGGCAGCTGTATGCTAATAGATTGTCTTGTTTGTTGTGCCCCTTGGAATCAAAGCATGTATTTTCTGGTCAGAGCTGCCTCAAAGGCTTTGAGTTCTCCAAAAGAGGAGATAAAAATGGCCACAGCATGATTTCTGGTTTTCGTAATTTTTGCAACGAAAACTTAGAGGTTGCGGGCCTTGTCTTGGCAGCTGTACACTAACACAAAGGGCTTGACTTGTTCGTGTGGTCAACCTTTGCCAGAAAGATGTTTTGGGCTCTTGGAGAGCTGTGTTAAAACGTTCTTTTGTTCTGTGCCTATTGCTCATTCATACCATAATATTTTCATGAGACAAGACTTTTTTCATTACTTACTACACAGGAAGACAGAAGACTAGGCAGACAGAAGAATCCTATCGATGTTGCTGAAGCTCAAAATAATGGTAACTTGTACTTTTGCTCCATCCTACCTCTTTTTTTGTCACACCGCGCTTTTCTCATTGCAGCACACTCTTTCTTCTACCCACTTCTTCTTCTGCCCTGATCCTTCGATCCTTCACCTATCGTTTTCTCTTCTATTCTCCTTTTGATCCATTTTAGCCTTCATTTTCCTTCTTTTTCCCTTTCCTCTCCCTCCTGCCTTACCTCAATCCCCCATCTCGCTCTCTACCTTTCTAATTCTCTCTCATAGTCTCTCTTTCCTCCAGCTCCCTCTACCTCCATCCCGGTTGTGTGATATGATAATGTGCTGACAGCTGCTCTGGTTCTCTGAGTTTGATTCTGCCGTCAGCGTAATTAAGACCTGTGTGAACTGTGATTCATCCCAAACTAGGTGAACGCAGCGTTGTCAGCCATTATGCAGATTCTCAAACTTTCTCCGTCTCCCTCCCGCTTCTTTGCATACCATCTCTCCCACACTCCGTGTTTACCTAAATGTGCTCAAACAATCTACCGACATGCTCTCAAACAGTCCAACAAACAGCTAACTCGAAGATGAAGATGCATGTTCTGGGTTTCTTTGCTATTTCGCGACTGATATTACTGTTCTTCTCTTTCCCCTACTTTCTAGCCACGTTCTATTCTCGTCCTCTTTCTTATCTCTCTCCGACTCAGCTCCCTCTTCTCGACGACATTCTGCTGTAACTTCCACACTCTCTGCCCCTCTCTTTCTCTAAACACCTTGATAGGGGCTATCAATTAACATAGGAAAGTGGGACCCGCGAGCTGTCAAGAAGTTTACGCTGGTGGTAAATTTCGGTCAAAGTGATCCATTTAAAATAATTGTTAACCATAAATATTGTTAAAGGGATAATCTCGATTTTTTTTCTTCATATAAACGAATGTTCATTCCATTAATATCTATCACTGTGGTAAAACAATAATGATTCAGTTCACTCTTAATTTGTGAAACCTTTGGCTACATTAACACAAGCATTGTTGCCAGATTACACTGACAGGTTTCCGCCCAATCAGGTCTGAAAACCCACCCATTCCAAAAGAAAACAAAAAAACTGCCCAATAAAGATTAAGCTAACAGGAAACCATTTAATCTATGAAGTGTGCAATATTCCATCCATCCATTATCCGAACCGCTTATCTTGCTCTCAGGGTCGCGGGGATGCTGGAGCCTATCCCAGCAGTCATTGCGCGGCAGGCGAGGAGACACCCTGGACAGACCACCAGGCCAACACACACACACACACACACACACACACACACACACACACACACACATTCATACCTAGGGGCGATTTAGTATGGCCAATTCATCTGACCTACATGTCTTTAGACTGTGGGAGGAAACAGGTGCACCCAGAGGAAACCCACGCAGACACGGGGAGAACATGCAAATTCCACACAGAGGACAACCCTTGACGACTTCCAAGGTTGGACTACCCAGGGGCTCGAACCCAGAACCTTCTTGCTGTTAGGCAACCACACTAACCACTGCGCCACCGTGCTGCCCTGCAATATTCTAACATTGTTTTAAACTTTGAATGTCTCTGAGAATACATGAAATAAATTTTTATTTTACATTAATAAAGGTAGAGCCCTGTGATGGCCTGGCGGCCTGTCGAGGGTGTCTCTCCACCTGCCGCCCAGTGACTGCTGGGATAGGCTCCAGTGTCCCCGTGACCCTGAGAGCAGGATAAGCAGTTTGGATAATGGATGGGTGGATTAATAGAGATGGGCTTTCCATTAAAAAAATCATAGCCAAATGAAAATGACATCACATACTGGCAAAAATTTCTCAACTGAACCCTACAATTCATTCTTTCCAAAAGCTCATCTCTCTCTCTCTCTCTCTCTCTCTCTCTCTCTCTCTCTCTCTCTCTCTCTCTCTCTCTCTCTCTCTCTCTCTTCTTTCTCTCTCTCTCTCTCTCTCTCTCTCTCTCTCTCTCTCTCTCTCTCTCTCTCTAGGCATTTTTGCCTGAATTTAGCCTGATTAGTTAATAAACAGTACAGAGTAATTAATAATCAGATCTATTCAGAACAAAATTTTCCTCGCCCCTGTCTCAATTTGTCACCCACAGTCAATTGAACCAGCAACAATAAGCCAATATGAAAATGGTCTAACCTGAAACATAGAATCCAGCGCTGACTTTTCCTGTGAGCTTGTAGGCCTAAAGGGTAGGCCTGTCCAAAAAAAAACTCCAGCTGTGCAACAGAATAGCTTGAAAATTATGTACAGTCACTATGCAAGCCAGAAGAGCTGCTAATACATTGAAGAATCAAATCTCCTTAACAACTGCCAGGGAGGTTTGAAAGTAGCAGACATCCATCCACTCCTGCTTAGGCCAGAGCGCACATCCATTAGTCTAGACAAGAGTGGCTGTTCCATGCGGTTCCGTTTGTCGTCCTTCAACAGTGTCACTTGGGAAAATCCTCTCCCTACATGAGTGTTGGATATCAACAGAGTCAGCAATATGATGGCATCCAGTGCTAACTGTTCAAAACACTTATTTCCCCCAGCGTCTTTGAAGGCTGCAACCTCCAACCAAAATGTGTCGATGGTTTGATCACTTGAGAAGCCTGCTGATAAGACATTTCTCCACTGGCACTCTAAGGCGTCAACTTAGTATGAGAAAAATTCAATAAGGCAACTTTAACTCCTGGTCTGTTTGTTGTAGAAATCACAGACTTCAGGGAAAGCAGCTCTAGTTTTCACATTTCCAGTGATGCGGGTAAGCGCATTTGATATTGTACCAACAATTCTTTAAAAAAGGCAAAACACCACATGGAGATTCTTTCCTTTACTTCAGGCGCTAATGCACTTGATTTCCACTGCTCTTGAAATGTGGTACCCAGGTCTGTATCTGGGGAGAGGGGTAGATGCTGGAGGCCTTTAAATCAAGTTCTCTGACACAACTGTCACTGTTGACTCGCAACACGTTGGGCTTTATGACTCTCCTCAAAGTAGACTTATACAGTTTACTTTCAAGGTCATGAAACACACCCAGTGAGTCCCCTGTCTCTAGCTGGAAGAACTTGTTCAATGTTTTGATTTCCATCAAAATAGGCTGCCTGTGATGGACTGGCAGCCTGTCCAGGGTGTCTCCCCCCTGCCGCCTAATCACTGCTGGGATAGGCTCCAGCATCCCACTACCCTGAGCCAGATAAGAGGCTTCGATAATGGATTGATGGATAGGCTGAATAAAGTTCATGTAAAGGATGTTTGATTGTTACAATGTTACAATGTTACAATTTCATTTAGCAGACGCTTTTATCCAAAGTGATGTACATCTGAGAGTTAATACGACACAAGCAAAGACCTAGTCAGGAGGTGACAATGCAGGTAAGGGCCAAAAAATTAGGTTCAAGTCAGATAGGACATAGGTGTCAACAGGCAGTGCACAAAGGCAATGCATAGGGTGCATAGAAGCGATTTTTTTTATATTAATACCATCAGGTGTGGAGGTGTTCAAGAAAGAGCTGGGTCTTTAGCATCTTCTTAAAGATGGAGAGGGACTCAATGGATTGAATGGAGTTTGGTAACTTGTTCCACCACCAGGGAACTACAGAAGAGATGAGTCTAGCTAGTGACTTCAGGCCCCAATGTGGCAGAAGTGCCAGGCACCTTTCAATGGCAGAGCGTAGTGAGTGGGACTGAGTGTAGACCTGAATGAGGGAATTCAGGTAGGCAGGAGCCATTTTAGTTTCTGTTTTGTAAGCGAGCATTAAGGTTTTGAATTTGATGTGGGCAGCAACTGGGAGCCAGTGGAGGTATATGAACAGCGGAGTGATGTGCTATTTTGGGTTGGTTGAAGACCAGATGCACCGCTGCATTCTGGATCATTTACAGAGGTTCAAAAGTGCATGCAGAGAGACCTGCCAGTAAGGAATTGCAGTAGTCAAAGCGTGATATTACAAGAGCCTGTACCAGGAGTTGTGCTGCATGCTCAGACAGGTAGGGTCTAATTTTCCTGATGTTGTACAGTGCAAATCGGCGCGACCGAGCAATCGATGCCACGTGAACCTTAAAGGTACTTGGTCATCAATCATGATACCCAGGTTTTGGGGAGACTTTGTGGGCATGAATTGGGTTGATCCAAGTTGGATATTGATCTGTTGTTGTAAGGATGGACTGGCTGGGATGACAAGGAGCTCAGTCTTAGATAGGTTAAGCTGAAGGGGGTGTCCTTTCATCCATGCAGAGCTATCAGCAAGGCATGATGATATCCATGCGGAGACTGTGAGGTCATCTGGCAGGAATGATAGGAAGAGCTGGGTATCATCAGCATAGCAATGGTATGAGAAACCATGGGAGCGGATGATTGCACCAAGTGAGGTGGTGTATACTGAGAAGAGAAGGGGACTGAGCACTGACCCTTGAGTTACCCCTCAAGGGTCACTGGTACCTATAGATTTCTTTCAATAGCCTAGCCGAGTAGCGGTGTTCTGCGTTGGATACTAAATTGAAGTGTAGCTTTAGTGCATCTTGTTGATCTAAAATCCTATCTATGCAGTCAGCTATCCCTAACCAACAGGTAGAGCTAGGTGAGATTAATTTCAGTGGTCTCATAAGCTCTCTTGTAGTCCGTCTGAAGTTTTGAAGAATGAGAAAAGCACTTGTAGGTTTCTCTTATCATGTGCGCCTAAGTTACTAGGGAGAAGCGTTATAGTCCTATTTGCAACTATAGCCAGGGAATGACAAGCACAGCGAATTAGTTTTAGATCGGGATGCTTTTGTTTCAGTAACACGAAGACAGAATGATTTTTCCCAACCATAGTACTTACTCCATTCCAACCTTGTTTCAGATGTTAAAGTCATAGTCTCCCAGAAAGGCAAGGATCACATCCGTTATCCCACTGGCATTAGCATCATTCACTTAGACAAGGCCCAAGGAGGTGCTATCAAACTTGTCATCATTGTGTGACTGGTACTTCAACGCAAAGGCACAGAAGCTTGTTCACAGATATATCGGTGGTTTTGTCAAGGTAAAGATATTAAGGAGACTCACCGATATCTTCCCTTAACTACTGTCTGAAGTGCAGTGCCAGGACAGACTTAATAAGAGCAGTGTATTTAATTCTGTGCATTTTAAATTCTCCAAATTCATCTTGCAATATATCCGATAGCTTGTGTTGATGGAAGTTTGGCAAGCAGCACAAGTTGCAAGCCTGCATTCCCTGCGTTTTTGGTCATCATTGATTGTGCTTCCCTCACAGGAGGCTGTCAGTTTTGTAAATGACCTAATGCTAACATTAACGCTAGGTAGACAGTTGAACTTGTGCCTTTTTGTGGCAGCATGATCTTTCACATCGCTGAGTTGAGCCCTGATCTTGCTTTTGCAGTATTTGCAACGGGTCTTTGAGGGATCTTGTGGATCAGGTGCAATCCATGTTTTTAAATCGATATCTCTCTCAAACTCCAGCCTATAAAAGTCTTTGTATTTTCCCCACTTTGATTTAGCTATCGAACTTAAAAAACTGATGGGCTGTGTTATTGGTAGCCTAGGCAACGTTTGATTTTTGAATGTATCATTATCAGAGATCGGTGCTTCAGTGCAGAAACCAAAGCAAGTAAAAACAAACAACTTTATAATATATTTTATAGCTGTATTTATTGTTAGATAACAACTTGTTGGTTTATAATATGTAAATTGTCAGAAAACAAAAACCGCCCAATACTTTGAAAAGTAGCCCAAATTTAATCTACCTGCCCCAAGTCTTTTCTCCCCACCCAGTGGCGTTAAAAGATGCCCAATTGGGCAGGCACCCGTCCAATCTGGGAACACTGAACACAAGATGGTAAAGGATATTTGTTTAACTAGCAAGCACTGGTTGGTCCACCAGAGAGGATAAGGCGGAACTTCCTCTCTGGTGGACAAACCAGAGAGAAACATCACAGATTGTAAACTAGCAAAAGATCATAATCTAACGGACAGTGGAAATCTTGGAGATGGCCACATTAATGGGTATTTTTAAATAAATTATACAGTTGTATTGTTATGAAATCCAAACGCCTGGGTCAGTGTGACTGGGGAACGGTACATCCTAGCGAGAGAAACGGGAGTAATTAATGCTATCTAACCAGTGAAGTTGCCTCAGACACATTCTTCTCCTCCATCTTTAAATTTTTCATCCCCATTATTGCTTCTCAAGTTTTACTTCTTATCTTTCTGTCCCTTGGTGGAAGGTGATTCCTTTTCTCTGAAATCTCTTGCCGGTTATGTCATGTACATTACCGGTAATGTGGGAGTTTGGTGAGCAGCCTCTGTGCTTGAAAGCTTGTGTCTCCATCTGTCTGCAAAGATAAACTGTGTTTTGACAACATGTTAATGGCCCATGAGTGTCACTGGGCTTTTGCGATTCTTGAACCACACAGAGAAGCTAGAGCTGTCTCTGTTCTTACAGCACTCAAATCTACACTTTAGTCTTAAATGTAGAACGAGTAGGATTTGTTGGTTGCGGTTTGTAAACACAACATTCAAAGTTGACCTCTCCTCCCCAGCTCTATGTCACAAGTGCACGTCCCGTGACCCAAGTTGCCAGAACACATTCCAGTGTACAGGCCAACTCTGTGTCGCTCTTCATTCCCATCCTCTCCTGCAGTGCTCGCCAGCGGGTGAAAGCCAACCCCAGATTCACTCTCATTTTGGAATGAGCTTTGTCCACTTGGTGTTTCCCCTCGCTATATCTGCGTCTTTTCGGCACTGTGTCTGCCATTGTCATAGGTTCCTCTTGGATGTGTGCTTACGATCTCGTTCTGGCACCTGGTCACTACGTTTTTTATAGAGTCCCGCTGCCCACTGGTTAATGCCCAGAAACGTCCCGTACACAGCAAAATAAGAAAATACAGGCAGAGGACAGGGTCTTTGCAGATACAGACACTGCCACACACATCTAGTGGCTCATAAGTGATGATTGAGAGGGATTATTTTTGTATGAGTATGTACATTGATTTTTAGGAAAATCCTGGTCTTTCTACCTTTAAGTTACGTGAATCAAAACAAAAATAGAGCCTGATTCCATCAAATCCACCCCTCTCCTAACTGTGCTGCGTACTTGAAGTGAGCAGGGTAGTTTTCCAAAACACTAGGGGATGCACCATTATTTACAGAAAGAAAGACAGATGTCTTTCCACTCTAAACTGGAAGTATGTCGACATAGGAGGTGGTAGAGCTGGCCTTATATCAATTACTTTGGCTGCACAATAACTAGCACCCATGAAAACATAGCTCTTCTATGCCAGCCAGCTTGTGGAGTGCTATGCTTTGGCAGTGTAACGGGTGCTAAGTAGCTAGCCAGTTAGCGTTAGGTGTGCTGGTGGTGAAAACCATTAGCAGAGCTAACACTCCCTCAGTGCCTTCCCCTGTGCCATCAAAGCCGAGGTTTTATTTTAGTCCTTGTTTTGTCCAAGGTAGTTTGGGAAGGCATAGTCCAACCAGGGCTGTTTTGGTCTGACGACAGGCTTCTCCTCGGCCATTTCACATCTCATGCCTCTGCTCTGCCCCTCTCCTGGGTGAACATGAATGCTTATAAAGGGAGCTGGGGCTCCATGATGGCAAATTTCAGGACAGGGTCTAATTTACAGTCCAATATTCCAAAACAGTAGAGCCTAATACAGGGCACAATAACAAACCAAAAAACATATCATCACACCCTGAGGGTCAAAGATAGGTGAACTCTTGGTAATAACCTTACATATGAAAGCGCCACAAAGTACAGCTTATTCAAATGACAGATGGAGAGAAAAAAAAGAAAACAGCAAAAAAGGCAAGCTCAGTGGAAATGTGTTGGTAGCGTTTACATTAGCAGTAAACAGAGCGATAGCTAATTCCCTCAGGTGTCACATAATTGTTTTTCAAAAGAAGATGACTCATTTCGGGCTATTGTTTGTGCCATTTTTTGGGTCGATATTCTCTCGCTGTCATCCTCTCTCTCTCTCTCGTTCATTCTTTCAATTGAGAGAGATGAGTAACCATAAATATTATCTTAAACCTCTGAGACCAGGCGGTGTGAGTTGGCCCCCCCTGAGTTAGGTTATATCAGGCTCTGTTTTCTGCTGTATCCGAGCTTGAGGTCAAAAATGAAATTACATAATCGATAGCTAAATGGAGACCCAGTGGAGCAGTGATGACCCATGGACAGAGGAGGATGCTGGCTAATATCAACAGCATTATTGATATCCCTGGTTGTCTCCTGAGAGAACACCCTGGTCACTGCTGCATACCCGCTCCAGTTTTACTCGCTGGCCAGTTGTCCGCGGGGAGTTTGTTTTTACTCTTCCAAGAGCGTTTAGCTTTTAACAGATAGGATTTTCAAAAGCAGATTGTGCGGCAAATTGAACTTTCGCCAACTCCTCGAAAGAACCATTAGGGCAATGAAGAAACTTAGACTAGTAGTTTCAACACACACACACACACACACAGCATGCATATTGACAGAGCAATGCCTTTGCCAATTCAACACCACCAACAGGGGTCAAAGGGCGAGTTTAGTGGCTGGCCCTGAAATTGGATTAAAAACCAGTCAACACTGATCCCGTCAATACGCGTTTCTGTCTAATCTGGATTGATAGCGGCGATGTCTGTTGCTCATCGCTGTGAGCCTGTGAGAAGCGATGGACCGATTCCATAGCAAACATGGCTGCCCACCAGCACAGATTGGCAGAGGAGTGTGTAATTAGACGCTGATGTTTATGATGAAGCTTGGTCGGATTTATTTAGATATGTGTGTGATTATGTAGTCCGTGTTTCTCTTTGAACACAATGTAAGCCGGGGGGCGGGGGGGGGTAACTCCCAGCATGCTTGTGCACATAGTCCAATGTATCCTACATGCATGTGAATGTGCCTGTGTTGCCTTTTTTTTCTTTTTTCCTTGGTGGTATTTTCTCTCATTTAGACTGTGTTGCATTGGTACCCCCTGAGCTTTCAAACTCCTGGGTGGCCCACATGACCTACTTTTTGAAACATTTTCAGCGCACAAAAACACACGCAGAAGTGCACAAACAACAACGGCAGCCAACGCACAGACACGACGGCAATAGTCGGCGCCGCTCGCTGTGCGTACCCACATTCAGAGGATCGACAACCTTGGGAGGGATTTAACCGAAACGTGTAGCCACTGATCTTTTGTAGTTTTTCCACCCTTTTCCAGGGAAGAGAAGGAAAAAAAAGAAAGTCTGAGGAGGAAAGCCAAAAAGGAGGAAGAGAGAGAGAGAGAGAGAGAGAGAAGAAGTGGAGGATGACAACACGGAGGGGGAGGAGTGTGAAGAGGAGTAAAGGGGAGGACTACTGTATAATGTGTCACAGTATGTATATGGAGGCCGGCCAAGACACACGCTGTGAATAATTTGCAGTGGCTTTCTGCTGAGCTGGCCCTTACAGCATTAAGAGTATAATTCCCAATGTATCCCACTGTCTGCATGCCTCGCTTTCATGATGAATGCTGAGGGGATTCATAACGAAGACCGCCAATTCTAGAGTTCACGCTCATGCAGTTGCTACATGAGATCTTCACAGGGGCCGATTCCATACGTGTGTGGTTTTACGGGAAATGTGCACTTGGAGAAACTTCGCCACCCAGTCAGACGTTATCGAGGGCAGAGCGGATGATGGCGATCATGTTTTGGCCAGGACAAGACGTGTGTCTGTGTGTGTCTATGTGTCGTGCTGTTTTCCCCAGAAACCCAATGGACTTACAGCAGCAGAGGTACAGCGCCTCAACCGGAAAAGGGAAACCGGGGCCCCCTCCTGGAGCCAGACCTAGGAAGGGAGCTCGCCGGCGAGTGTCTGGTGGCAGGGCCTTTGCCCACGGGGCCCAGTCGGGCCCAGCCCGAAAAAGCAACACGGAGCCACCACCCCGTGGACCCACCACCCATGGCAGGGACCGGGGTGTGCCGACTTCTGGCGTCGCATACTGGTCCTCG
The DNA here is from genome assembly GCF_029633865.1 of Lampris incognitus. NCBI lineage: Eukaryota > Metazoa > Chordata > Actinopteri > Lampriformes > Lampridae > Lampris > Lampris incognitus. The sequence continues at coordinate 51,170,694 of NC_079215.1, read as the reverse complement.
TGGGCGTGGACTGTCATCTCTCTGGCAGGGAAGGAGCCTGAGGTGGAGCGGGAGGTGGAGCGGTACCAACTAGGCCAACCAAAATGTAACAGAATGTTTGTAGGTGATGTAAAATGAAGACAACACACACCGGATTCAACTCGCCAGTCAGTAAAATGAATCCAAGCCCTCCATACGTTGTCGTCTTTTGTTCTGACGGTGGTTTTGATATGCAAACCGTGTTCCTCCTTTCTCAAGATCTGGGACGGGTTTATGCATACAATGTGCAAAACACGGTACATTCAAGCTGAAAGAGCTCGGAGACGGGGTGTAAAACAGCAGCTTCAGAGTGGCAGGTTTCATCACAACCAAATGTTGTCGTGTCTTTCAATCCACCTAAGTACCGAACATCGGCGTCCTGATGGTGTCTTGATACAGCAAATGGCTGCATAGCCACAAGTCAAGAATAGGGAACAGATGTCCTGACGTGCACAGTACAGCGCCGGCCTCCTTCTTTGGCGTCACTGTCTGTCCTTCGCAGAGAGGAGTGTGAAGGACCCGACTGATCAACCAACCTGCTGACTTACTCTGGGAATATCTTTTTAAATTGTTTTCTCTGTGCAAACGCATTACATGTACCTCATACAGAAGCGCGTGTTCTGGGCGTCCGGGTAGCGTAGCGGTCTACACGGGGAGATAGGCAGTTCGAGTCCCCGGGTTACCTCCGGCTTGGTCCGGTGTCCCTACAGACACAATTGATCGTGTCTTCAGGTGGGAAGCCGGGTGTGGGGATGTGTCCTGGTCGCTGCACTAGCGCCTCCTCTGGTCGGTCGGGGCGCCTGTTCGGGCGGGGGACTGGGGGGAATAGCGTGATCCTCCCACGCGCTACGTCCCCCTGGTGAAATTCCTCACTGTCAGGTGAAAAGAAGCGGCTGGCGACTCCACATGTATCGGAGGAGGCGCGTGGTAGTCTGCAGCCCTCCCCGGATCGGCAGAGGGGGTGGAGCAGCGACCGGGACGGCTCGGGGGGGGGACCCCCCCCCCCAAAAAAGTGCATTCTTACATGTATACAAATATACCTGGGCACATTTACTTAGGCATACTTTCACATGAGCACACTGACACACTTATACGTCATACAGTGGACACACAGTGCATCGCTCCAACAACTTAAAAGACACACATCACAGGAGCACTCGTCTGATCCCACACACACACACACACACACACACATATATATATATATATATATATATATATATATATATATAGTGGGGAAAATAATTATTTGACCCCTTGCTGATTTTGTAGGGTTGCCCACTTACAAAGAACGCGACAGTCTATAATTTTAATCATATATACATTTTAACAGTGAGAGACGGAATCCCAGAGAAAATTCCAGAAAATCACATCATATGAATTTATAAAAATGAATAACCACCTGATTTAGAAAAATGAGTATTTGATCCCCTACCAAACAGCAAGTATTCTGGCTCCCACACACCAGTTAGTTTTTCTTTAAGATGCACACCCCCAATCCCAACTAATTACCCACATAAAATACACCTGCATCACCTCGTTACCTGTACAAAAGATACCTGTCCACACCCAGTCAATCAGATTTCAACATCTCCACCATGGGCAAGACCAACGAGCTGTCTAAGGACACCAGGGACAAGATTGTAGACCTGCACAAGGCCGGGATGGGCTACAAGAGAATTGGAAAGCATCTTCGAGAGAAAGTAACACCTGTCGGTGCAGTTATCAGGAAATGGAAGGAACACCACACCACCGCCAACCTCCCTCCTCGGTCTGGGGCTCCACGCAAGATCTCGCCTCGTGGGGTGACCCTGATCATGCGAACGGTGAGGAATCATCCCAGAACCACAAGGGGGGAACTGGTTGATGACCTGAAGGCATCTGGGACCACAGTTACAAAGCAAACGGTTAGTAACACACTACGCCGTCATGGATTAAAATCCTGCAGCGCACGCAAGGTCCCACTGCTGAAGAAGGCACATGTACAGGCCCGTCTTAAATTCGCCAATGAACACCTGGACGACTCAGAAGAGGCCTGGAAGAAGGTGATGTGGTCGGATGAGACCAAAGTAGAACTTTTCGGGCTCAACTCAACTCGCCGTGTTTGGAGGGTGAAGAACACGGAGTACAACCCAAAGAACACCATCCCCACCGTCAAGCATGGGGGTGGCAACATCATTCTTTGGGGGTGCTTTTCAGACAAGGGGACAGGACAACTCCATCATATTGAGGGGAGGATGGACGGGGCCATGTACCGTGGAATTCTGGACCAACACCTCCTTCCCTCAGTGAGAGCGCTGAAGATGGGTCGTGGATGGGTGTTCCAACACGACAACGACCCAAAGCACACCGCCAAAGCAACCAAAGAGTGGCTGAAGAAGAAGCAGCACATCAAGGTTCCGGAATGGCCTAGCCAGTCTCCGGACCTGAATCCAATCGAAAATCTTTGGAGGGAGCTTAAAATTCGGGTTGCCAGGCGACAGCCTCGAAACCTGAATGATTTGGAGGCTGTCTGCAGGCAGGAGTGGGCCAACATCCCTGCCGAAATGTGCACAAACCTTGTCAGAAACTATAAAAACCGTTTGACATCTGTGCCGGCCAATAATGGCTTTTCTACTAAATATTAACATAATGTTTGTCCAGGGGTTCAGATATTTATTTTGGACCAAAGATATGCAAATAAATTCATAAAATTCATACAACGTCTTATTCCACTTTTTTTGGTCATATTCCGTCTCTCACTGTTAAAATGAGCCTACGCTTAAAATTATAGACTGTTGCACTCTTTGTAAGTGGGCAAACTCACAAAATCAGCAAGGGGTCAAATAATTATTTTCCCCACTGTGTATATATATATATATATATATATATATATATATATATATATATATATATATATAGAAGAGTGCACAACAACAAAGCTGATGCATATAGACACATTCCATCCCACATGCTCTGTAAATAGAGAGAGAGAGAGCAGGATGCTGCAGACATTTGGGTGCGTGAACAAACAAGAAATGCTCTCGGAGAAAGATAAATTGCGAGACAAAGAAAGAGAGAAGAGGGTGGAAGGAGAGGAGGGAGAGAAGGGTGTGTGGGGGGGGGGACTGCGAGGGGCGAAAAAGCGAGAGACTCGAAGAGCAAGTAAGAGAGATAAAACGGGGAAGAGCGGGAATAAGAGATGGGGGGTAGGTGGACAGATAAAGCGGTGACTCAGGAATGTAAGGATTTAATATGTGGCACGTTGTTCTTCCTCCTCTCTCCGCTCTCCTCCCTGCTATGGACAGGATTGCCACAATGAGACAGATGCGGATCTCTCTCTGACTCTTGACCTCTCTTTGCTCCACTCATCCATCTTCTCTCCTCCGCCCTGTGTCATTTCTTCTTCTCTTCCACATTTCTCTCTCTCTCTCTCTCTCTCTCTCTCTCTCTCTCTCTCTCTCTCTCTCTCTCTCTCTCTCTCTCTCTCTCTCTCTCTCGCAATCACCCCCGCCCTTTCTGCCTCTCCTTTTTGCTCAGGGTAGTACGAACCAGCCCTGCTTGTCATTTAAATAACTGCGACCAGGCATGCAGCCTTGCCAGGAGAGCGAGTCATTGACAAGAGCAGTCAGAGGACCAACACTTTTCAATCAGACTCTCCTGTCCAGGTAACGTAAGTGGTCTCACAAAAAGACAGAAATGAATTGAAGTCGGTACCACCCTACAATAAGGCGTGCTCTTAAGGGGTACGTAAGTGGTTACTAACTACATTATTAAACCAACTCGCTTATTAATGTGTTATAAATTGATAAAATGTCATAACGCATTAACAGAACATGCTGCTTCTTGGGTTTCTAGCTCGGGAGCCCATGCGGGTGGGGAGGGGAGGGGGGCAGTCTCCGTAGGCATTCTCCAGGAAACCATGTGATTAGACTAAGCTAGCCAAACCACGGTACGGGGGCCTCGCTTATCGCTACCTACCCTCGACCCTCAACTCACCCACTATTTAACCTTAACCCTGGAGTTAACCGTAACCCTGGACTTAACCTTAACCCTGGCCTTAGCCGTAACCCGGAAGTTGCTGTCGCTAGTGTGTGTGGTAACTTCGGCGCACGTATTGCGCGACATTTTCCGGTCGCTCGCGCCGCTCTCGGCCGGTCATGTGGTTTCCAGGAAAATGTCTCTGGCGACTCTCCCAGACCGTGGGCTCCCGACCTGGCAACCGGAAAAAGGGCACAAAAAAAGTCATGTTATCATTGATTTAAAGCACATCAATAAATGATTTGTTAACCATGGCAGAAGTAGCCTAATTAGTAGCCACTTATGAAACCTTAATGAAGTACGCCTTATTGTAAAGTGACATCTTGGACTTGCAAAAGGCAAAGGTTTAGCCTCGGGCAGTTATTCAATTGGGCCGCGGGCAAGAATAATACACAATTAATGTTGTGATTAATAATTACACCTAAAAGCCGCCCCGTAAAAATTGCTCTGTAGCGCCTGAGATAAATCGTGGGTGTGAGCCAAATATCCTGAGATCATCGCCCTTTGACGAGCACCCAGAGTGCTTTGAAAGTGAATAATGGCGACTAATCCGGGCATAACTACCTATGTGTCATGCCTCGAACCCCACCACCTGCCTTCCAACCCCACCTCTCTCTCCTACCCCCTCCCTCCCTCGCTCGCGCTCGCTCGCTCGCTCACCCACCTTTCTCTCTCCTCCGGAGTTTATCTCGGCGCGCATCGCTAGCGTCAATTTGGAGTCACATTTGACAGCCGCTCGAGTGAGAGATAGAGCGAGATAGGGAGACAGAGAGAGAGAGAGACAGAGAGAGAGAGAGAGAGAGAGAGAGACTAGTGCCGACTACTGCCGGTCCCTCCTCCACTCCCCCCCACCCCCCAAACACAACCTTACGCGGTCATCCTATCTCAAAGAAAAAAAAGAGAGAGAAAAGAAAGGGGGGGAGAAAAAACCCCACACCAACAACAAATCAGAGGTATACAGACACCGGACAGACTCTCAATTTTAATGACGAGCATATACACGAATTTTAATTTTACACATGCACCCCCCCCCCGGAGATGACCTCGATTGGCGGATCTTAAAAAAAAGAAAAAAAAGGGCTGACGTGCAGTCTGTGTGGTCCCTTCTTCTTTTTCAGCTCGTCCTCGGTCGGCGGTGGGACTGTGGGAGCGTATCTGACCGCCGTTTCCAACTTGGGTGAAGAAAGATAAGGCAACTCCTCGGGATTCTCCATACACCGAGCTCCTCTCCGGATATTCTGGTGAGTGCCGGACACGCTCTCCCGTGCCCGCAAAGTGGTCCCCGCTGATTGGCGATGCTCTCCTTTGAACGTGCTCGAGACTTTTCTGTGTAGCGAACGGGTTTTTTTTTTCTTCCTAATTTTTATTTCTTTTGTGGGGTGGAGGGGTGGTTGACGAGGGCTTGTTTGTCACCTATAGACCTACGATATTGCACAAGCCAATCGTGTGTGAGATTTCTTCATTTATATTTAGAGAAGTCTATGTTGAATCGCCACCCCCCACCCCCCACCGTGCGCTTAGCGGGTCTAGATAGCGGCGGAATGCGATGTGCTCTCTTCTCCTCGCCGTCATTACGGTAATAAAGTTAATGCTGGTTGAAAATGGGGATAAAAAACCACTCTTTTTGTAACAATTAGCCATCAGTATTCTCTTCGCGGAGAGTGTGTGTGTGTGTGTGTGTGGGGGGGGGGCTATACAGCAAGTGTGTGTGTGTTGGGAGGGGGGGTATGTGAGAGCAGGACGGGGTGGGGGGGGGGGGAGTGTGAGTGAGGGAATAAACCAGTTGAGGTGGTCTCCCTTAGGGAAGCGCCGTTTTTCCGCGTTTATGAGAGCGGTTTCATTAGTCTTTTATGGCCGTGTGATGACGTCACCGCATCATATAGTTTTAAAAGCCCTGACGGCGGCTTGCTTGATACTGGCAGCCCCGCTCTGCCAACAGTGCGAGCGGCGGCGTGCCGCCGGTTATGCCAGAGGCAGGATTCCACGGGGCCATGTGTTGCTTTTATTGACCAGATTATCAATTAAGCTCGCCTGCGATAGCGATGTCACACTTCGTCCGACGTGAAGCATGACCCTCCCACACACCATCCGCGATCATCTCGCCTCCCACGCACTCACACTTGCTGTCCTTAGCAGCTCTCTGGTTCTGCGCTCCCACTTGCGCTAATAGAGTCCCTTCTTAAAATAATGACAACTCGATCTGTCAGCCTCGCGTGCAACAGAGAGCCTCTCAAACGCTCTCGTAAAGGGGTGTTATGGGGGGGGGGGAGGAGGCAGACCGAACAGCTATAAAGACACAGAGAACATGACTAGGTGCCTCCGGAGGTCACCCGAGTACTTTGCTGATCTGTTTTATTGTCCAGGTACGGGGGCTGTCAGTAGAAAGCATTACTCAGGAGTTGTGTGTGTGTGTGTGTGTGTGTACACATACATATTTGTCACTTTGTGCTCTCATGTGTGCATATCAGAAAAGAATTGGAGAGCAAAAGAAAGAGAGAGGGAAAGCTTGAGATTATGCCAACTCACAGTATCTGAGGAGAAATACTGATGTAAGCAGTTTCCGTACAATATATATATATATTTATAAAATCTCCCTCTCACTCTTTTTTGAGTGGTGTGTGTCCTCCTCAAGCTCGGGTCCTCTACCAGAGGCCTGGGAGTTGGAGGGTTCTGCGCAGTATCTAAGCTGTTCCTAGGACTGCACTCTTTTGGACAGAGACCTCAGATGTTGTTCCTGGGATCTGCTGGAGCCACTCTCCCAGTTTGGGGGGGTCACAGCCCCTAGGGCTCCTATTACCACTGGGACTACTGTGGATTTCACCTTCCCCATCCAGTCTAGTTCCTCCTTCAGCCCTTGGTATTTCTTAAGCTTCTCATGCTCTCTCTTCTTGACGTTGCCGTCCCTCGGGAGTGCTCCATCAGTCACTACTGCTGTCTTCTGTTCCTTGTCAACCACAGCATGGTTGGTGAGCCAGCACCTGCTTATCTGGAACTTGAAGTCCCACAGGATCTCAGCTCTGCCGTTCTCAACCACCTTTGGCGGTGTCTCCCATTTGGACTTGGGGACTTCCAGTCTGTAGTACAGATGTTCCCGTACACTATCCCTGCTACTTGGTTGTGCCTTTCACTGTAAGCTTTTCCAGCGAGCATTTTACACCCTGCTATTAAGTGCTGGACTGTCTCATGGGCGTCTTTGCACAGCCTGCATCTTGGGTCTTGTCTGGTGTGGTAGACCCCCGCCTCAACCAATCTGGTGCTGAGTGCATGCGGTTGTGCTGCTATGATCAGAGCCTCTGTGCTGTCCTTTAAGCCTTGCCTTTTCTAGCCACAGGTAGGATTTCTCGATATCAGCCTTGTCTTCTAATTGTCGATGGTACATCACATGGAGGGGCTTAGTCTTCCATGATACCCCCTCCTCTTCTTCCTCCCCCACTCTCTGTCTTCTGCTGCCTCAGGTACTCACACAGCAGGTCGTCCTGGCGGCGGGGGGGGGGGGGCTCTTTCTGATGTACTCGTGGATGTTCCTTGTTTCATCCTCGATAGTGGCTCTAGTGGCTCTGACACTCACTAACCCTCGGCCCCCATCTTTTCGCTTATCGTACAGTCTCAGGCTGCTGGACTCTGGACTTGGGCTGGAACCCTCTGTGCCTAGATAGTTAGATAGATAGATAGACATAGACATAGATATAGATACAGATATATATATATATATATATATATATATATATATATATATATATATATATATATATATACACACACACACAGATGTATAGCTCTATATATATATATTTCATTCCATTGTCCAAGTCGCTTATCCCAATTAGGTTCGCGGGATGTTGGGGCCTATCCCAGCAGTCATTGGGCGGCAGGTGTGGAGACACCCTGAACAGGCTGCCAGACCATCACAGGGCCAACACATTCACACCTAGGGACAATTTAGTATGGCCAATTCACCTGACCTACATGTCTTTTACTGTGGGAGGAAACCAGAGCCCCCAGAGAGCACCCACGCAGACACGGGGAGAACATGCAAACTCCACACAGAGAACAACCCGGGATGACCCCCAAGGATGGACAACCCAGGGGTTCGAACCCAGGATCTTCTTGCTGTGAGGCGACCACGCTAACCACTATGCAGAGTTTTTTTCCCCCAGACACCATCAATGGTGTATAAAAGTGCTCAACAAATGAGGAGCGAAATATTAAGATAGATGTAGGAAAAAAATATATATATGAAATTTGTCAGGGCCCTGATATGCAACATGACATTCCTGTCACAGACAGGAAATATGAGTGCGGCTTTACTCTGGTTTTCTGGTTTTCCCACGGCCACCAGACCACGGAGGAGGCTGAGAGGATTGGCCAGACGAGACAACTCATTTCAAGCAGGCTTACAAATGAAGTGAGATGAGGAGAATTCATTGGGCATTGAATGAAGCTCTGTTGTGCCCTTCCGTTTGAGACGAGCCATTTGAAACGATGCCTGAGGTTGACAACGGAGGGTGTGATCGATGCGCCCCTTTGACAAAGAGGTGCTGGGAGCCCCTGGGTTGCTGTTTTTGCACAGCTCGATGCTAACATCTACATTTAGCTTAGGAATCTTGTGTGTGTGTGTGTGTGTGTGTGTGTGTGTGAGGGCAGGGAATTCCCTCTCGTGTTCAGCTCGTCACCTTCTCCTCGGAGGTGTAGTTTCTGACACACTCGGAAAGTTCCTCGCCGATTCGGAGTTGTGTTGTAGACGTCAGCTGATGAGAGCCACAGCAGGGGCCACTGGGTCCAGCCAGGCCTCCATTTCATCACGAGGAAACCAGAAGCTGCATCATCGGAGGGTCTGCAGAAGAGATGAGGTGGCGTTATGGCGCCGATTAGATAGTTGGTGACAAAGTGATCAGTGTACATCACTGATTCTAATGATGGCTGACGTTTATGGTAGCGATTATATCGCTGCTGCTGCTGCTGCTGCTGCTGCTGCTGCTGCTGGAGTTGCTGATGGTGATGATAATGATCATGGGACTATGCCTTTTGTTTGTTTGTTTGTTTGTTTGTTTGTTATGACAGTGATGCGGTAAGGATTCTGACAGGCGGTGCTGTAGTCACACATGGCTTTTAAATAGACGTCTTCGGTTTCATTTCATGTGTGAAGGAGGGCACGACCTGCTTCCCCAGATCCGTCGCACCCCACCGAGTTGGTCTCTGAAGAGGAGCAGAGAGGAACTCGGGGCCTCGACGCTCTTGGGAGAGCTTCTTTTGACACAACGAGAGAATGGGTGCGCTCGTTTTGTGGCATGGTCGTTAAGATGGGGGGTGGGGGGAGTGGGCGGGGGAGGGGCCACCGGAACCTGATCACGGTTGTAAGAACATGGCAGACCATGCGAAATGGTAATTCTGGGTTTTCCGTTTGACAGATTGAGTTATTCTCTTTTCTCTTTTCTCTTTTTTCGCCCAGAGTGTTGTTTGTTCTGTCAGACACATCCGCACCGAATCAAGCAGGGCGGGCCAGCACACATACCAAGCAGCCTTCCTCCTGCTCCACTTTCAGATGCAATTTAAACACACGGGGTGCATGGGCAAATATTGGTGACGCTCCAATAGACACACTCTTTTGAGACCATCAGTGTGACTCAAAGACTCTCTCTCAGACACACACACACACGCACACACACACACACACACCTCTTCACCTGCTGCACAGTCTTCCTCATGTCCAGTCTATCCTTCAACCACAGCATCTGGCACACACCTCTGTGTACACACACACACACACACACACACACACTGATTGGTTGGCGCCAGCAGCTCCCCGTGAAGCTAGCAATAACGAGGTTGAAGTTAGTTGGGTTTTGGCTCCTAACCCCCGGAACACCCCTCCTGAATCCGATTCATCCCAAAATGAGATGCTTTTCCAAACGAGAGAGGAAGATCAAAACACTCCGTTGTTTCTTCCTGCGTTTCATTTCGCCAGTCTTCCTTTCTCTCTCTCTCTCTCTCTCTCTCTCTCTCTCTCTCTCTCTCTCTCTCTCTCTCTCTCTCTCTTTCTTTCTCTCTCTCAGCTTCCTTCTCCCCTGTCTCCCTCCCCTCCCGATCCTTCTTTCTTCCTCTCCCCTCCCATATCGTCCTCGCTCCATCTCTCTCCCTCCTCTTTCCACCAAAGAGGGTTGAGCCCGTCGCCCCCACCCGCACCTCCACCTCCGCACCTCCGCACCCCCTACAACTGCCATGCTCTCGCACTCTCCGTTTCGCACCCCGTCCTCCCTCACCGTTCCCTCTCAACTCCTTTCTTCGCCTCCCCCGACACCTCCGCGTGTTTCTCTTTAATTGAGATGCATCTCGGCGCTGTGCAAATGAGCTTTTTTACAGCTTCCCCGCGCCACTTGCAACCGGGGCACGCGCGTGTCTGTTTGCCCGTACATTTGTGTGCATGCATGCAAATAACCACAGATGTGCACGGTGCCACTTTCCTGAGCATCACCCCCCCCTCCAACACCCCCCCCTCCACCTCAAAGCTCTCCTTTTTTCTCAGCAAGTGTCAATGAATGTCGGTGGTTCGGCAACAGGAAATCTGTCACCGTCTCGCTGGGTTTGCAGCGAGGTTATTTGCGCCTCTTTGGTGTTGAGAGAATGAAGTAACTTGTGTTGGGGAGGGGGAGGGGGAGGGGGCGGGGTTAGAAGTTATAAAGGTGCTTTTAGCAGTGCTGCTACTTCTCTGCACTGATTTTAGCCACCGGGGAAAAGACAACAGGTGGTTTACTCTTCCTCGTGCGCAGTGCGTCACAGGGCCGACGCATTCACACCGAGTACGGCCGAGTCACCTGACCTACTGTCCGGGGTGTCTCTCCGCCGGCCGCCCAATGCCTGCTGGGATAGGCTCCAGCATCCCCCTGCGACCCTGAGTAGGGCAAGCGGTTTGGATAATGGATGGATGGGTGCACAGTGCAAAGGGGAGGGTTTGGGGTTGAGGAGAAACACTGCAACAAAATAAATAAATACATAAATATATATATATATATAATTAAATAAGTCATGTAGACTAACTAGGGCATCCGGGTGGCGTAGCGGTCTATTCCGTTGCCTGCCAACACGGGGACGCCGGTTGGAATCCCCATTCGGCTCTGTGCGTAACTGTAGTCCACTGACTTCCGGTTTCTACCGCAGCGGTCATGCCAGTTTCCTGTTCGTTGGCGTGCGCTATGGACAGCGGCATATGTTACGGAAGAATGTCAGCGACATGCCCAGAACTGTCGACAAACGTTCACCTGCACCTACCAGCAAACGGGTGAAACGCTTCAAGATGTACATATCAAGCTGCGTCCACAATTATGAGGATCCTCATCTTGAAGGCGTCGCGAAAAAAGATGCCGTTGTCAATAGCACGCGCCAACTAACCGGAAACTGGCATGAGCGCTGCAGTATAGAAACCGGAAGTCAGTGGACTACAGTTATGCACAGACACAATTGGCCGTGTCTGCGGGTGGGAAGCCGGATACGTTTATGTGTCCTGGTCGCCGCACTAGCGCCTCCTCTGGTCGATCGGGGCGCCAGTTCGGGGGGGGGACTGGGGGAGTCGCGTGATCCTCCCACGCGCTACGTCCCTCTGGTGAAACTCTTTACTGTCAGGTGAAGAGAAGCGGCGGGCGACTCCACATTATCGGAGGAGGCACGTGGTAGTCTGCAGCCCTCCCCGGCTTGGCAGAGGGGGTGGAGCAGCGACCGGGACGGCCCAGAAGAGTGGGGTAATTGGCCACTTGGGAGAGAAAAAAAGTGGGGGGGGGGGGTTAAAAAAAATCATTTAGACTTTCTTAATTGCCGGTTAGTATTTAAATGCGATTTTGACAGACAGTGCACCCTATTTTGAATCTTATTTATCTATATTTTTTCAACCGGAAATTATTATCCTCTCTATAGCTAAAAGGTCAGGAAGGTAGGAAAAAAACTTTTTTTTTTTTGCCCTGCATCTTGTTTTCTTCAACACAAGCCAAGAAAAAAAAAAACCCCATCCATTTATAAAACATCGCATAAATTCAGTTGTTTGCGATGCATTTCTCCTGCCTGGGTCCATCTGCGACTTAGCAGCAAAGCTAAGAGCGCAGATGGTTGACACTCGTGTCCAGATGACGTCACGCCAACGCGTCTCCGGGAGAGAAAAAAAGATTGCGTTGAAGATTTGAAGAGTCAGTGTCAGACAAAATTACGTATCAAGATTGATATTTTCAACATGTACCCTGATGCAGTCAGGTGTGTATGTTTCTTTAGTGTGTGTGTGTGTCCCGATTCGTAATTTCATTTGTGTGTGTGTGTGTGTGTGTGTGTGTGTGTGTGTGTGTGTGTGCAAGCTTGCGCGAGCGAGAGGAGTCGTTAGAGAGAGTGATGCTGACAGTGGAGTGACCTTGGGGCTCCCTGTCTTCCTCCTGTCGATGAAGGGGATGACTTAGTGCCTCCCTTCCCACCCATGATGGCTCATTTATTATCATTAGGCACACAGTCAAAAGATGCTGCTCGGGCCCTCAAGTCAGACTTCTATGTCTGTGTGTGTCTGTGTGTGTCTGTGTGTGTGTGTGCGTGCGCGCCACACACAGACGGGGAAACGAAGATCTCCTTTCACGTGAAGTGCTCTATTTGGGACCATATGTGTCCGTCCTTCCGTGTTTGTCACGTGCGTGTCACGTCTCCGGGAGGTGAGACGTCTCGTCTTGTCTCGGCGGCCCGCATCTGCCGCCGGGGGGCGTCTCTCGGCCCGCTGGCCGCGCTTGTATAAATAACGAGCCCGTGCGATAGAACCCGAGCCGTACGTCACGCCTGTCAGCCGGCCAGCAGCATCAGCTGTATACGGCTACATCAGGGCGTCCTCTGCGCTACCGTTCCTCAGTGTGATGGATGGACGCCTCTGCGGGCCAGTCAATACCCAATCTGAGGCCCGGCGTCCTGATTTAAGATACAGCAGCGTCTGGGTGACACACAGAGGTGCACTGCCTTAATCACTACCAACATCATCTACTTGCTGCCAAGATTGGTGTTTGGGTGGTTTTGGGGTGGGTGTGTGTGTGTGTGTGTGTGTGTGTGTGTGTGTGTGTGTGATGAGGATGAGCTTGGGTTGTTTCTGCACTCATGTCACACTTACACAACTGCTAGTGTTACCACGTGAGTGCGCGTGAGCTGACAGGTGTTCTCGGCCATCACATGATGATGGCTGCCTGGTGAGACTCAAACATGTCCGCTAATTCAACGACTCTCTTGTAATTCACTCTGGATCGAAGTGTCTGCTAAATAATGAAAGAAGATAACAACTTGCACTTCTAAAAAAGCTGGCTTTTCTTTTTTTGGGGGGGGGGGAGGTTTGGATTCCCCCCCCCCTTCTTCTCCTCCTCAGTGGTATCCGGCCAATTACCCCACTCTTCTGAGCTGTTCCGGTCTCTGCTGCACCCCCTCTGCCGATCCTCGGAGGGCTGCAGACTACCACATGCCTCCTCTGATACATGTGGAGTCGCCAGCCGCTTCTTTTCACCTGACAGTGAGGAGTTTCACCAGGGGGACGTGGCGCGTGGGAGGATCACGCGATCCCCCCTCCTCCCCGACTGACCAGAGGAGGCGCTAGTGCAGCGACCAGGACAGATATCCACATCCGGCTTCCTACCCGCAGACACGGCCCATTGTGGCTGTAGGGACGCCCAACCAAGCCGATTCGAACCGGCGATCCCCGTGTTGGTCGGCGACGGAATAGACCGCTACGCCACCCGGACGCCCGGCTTTTCTTTTAAGAAAGCGCGTGATAATCTCCATGAAGCAAAGTCGTGAGAAGTAGGAGTCAAAAGCAAACAAGAAAGTAAAGTTGTTTTTACTTCACCACATCATGAATACACGTTCGAATCACCCAATGAACAACAAAAATAAAAAAATAAACAGATGCCCTGTGGAAATACTCTTACTTAGCCGGTTTTATGTGCCGGCACATCCGGTTTGCGTACGTTTGGTCATGTTAGACATGCAGGTGAACCGCGTTCAGCACAAACACACCGCTGTTGCAGACGGCCCGCGCTCACGTGATCCGCAGATCTCCCGTCATGCAAAGGGAGGCCAAGAAGCTGTTTCTCGTGAGTAATGAAGTGTTCGCCTTACACCGGGCGTCCCGTGCTGAGGACGACTGGGGTTGGTCTGCACGCTATGTCGGGTTATGAACGTTTCATGATGGAGGAAAGCGCCTCGGCGCGCGCGCTAAACTGCGGGGTGAGTATTCGGTTGAACAGTATTACCGTATAAGTGAGTATTCGGCTGAATAGTACTACCCTATCAGTGAGTATTCGGTTGAATAGTACTACCTTATCAGTGAGTATTCGGCTGAATAGTACTACCTTATCAGTGAGTATTCCGGTGGATAGTTCTACCTTATCAGTGAGTATTCGGCTGGATAGTACTACCCTATCAGTGAGTATTCGGTTGAATAGTACTACCTTATCAGTGAGTATTCGGCTGGATAGTACTACCTTATCAGTGAGTATTCTGCTGGATAGTACTACCTTATCAGTGAGTATTCGGCTGGATAGTACCACCTTATCGGCGAGTAGTCGGTTGAACAGTATTACCGTATAAGTGAGTATTCGGCTGAATAGTACTACCTTATCAGTGAGTATTCGGTTGAATAGTACTACCTTATCAGTGAGTATTCGACTGAATAGTACTACCTTATCAGTGAGTATTCGGCTGAATAGTACTACCTTATCAGTGAGTATTCGGCTGGATAGTACTACCTTATCAGTGAGTATTCGGCTGGATAGTACTACCCTATCAGTGAGTATTCGGCTGGATAGTACTACCTTATCAGTGAGTATTCCGGTGGATAGTGCTACCTTATCAGCGAGTATTCGGCTGGATAGTACTACCTTATCAGTGAGTATTCGGCTGGATAGTACTACCTTATCAGTGAGTATTCGGCTGAATAGTACTACCCTATCAGTGAGTATTCGGCTGGATAGTACTACCTTATCAGTGAGTATTCGGCTGGATAGTACTACCTTATCAGTGAGTATTCGGCTGGATAGTACTACCTTATCAGTGAGTATTCCGGTGGATAGTGCTACCTTATCAGCGAGTATTCGGCTGGATAGTACTACCTTATCAGCGAGTATTCGGCTGGATAGTACTACCTTATCAGTGAGTAGTAATCTGGTTGCGCCACTTCAAATTGTTGGCTCCTGACGTGCCATCGGTTACAGGCGCACACTGCACCAACGCACACGTTCCTGCTCGTGCTCACGTGCTTAAATACACGTAGTGAATCACATGGATAGGGAGACGCGCGCACACACCCAATCCGCCCCTCAGATTCGGCTGTTAGTCTAATTTATGAGGCGCCGTTAATTTGGCCTAAACGCTCGTTGCGAGACCTCCCTCCCCTCTCATCCCTTCGTTTCCGCGGCCCTCCCACTCCTCTTCTTCATCAGTCACTCGGCAGAGTAAATTAGAGGCTTGGTATTGCACAGCAGGCAATACATAGACCGGACACCTTGACAAATATACTGCTGTCCTTGTCTCTCTATCCCTCTCTTTCTCGAGCTCTCTCGCTCCTGCCACCCCCCTCTCTCTCTCTCTCTCTCCCTCCTCTCCCTCTCTCTCCCTCTCCGTTTCTCACATCTTTTCTTCGCTCTTGTGCCGCGTCCCTCCCCTGCATCGGTTCCTTGTCCTTCTCTGCCTTTTTGTCCCTCCTGCCACCCCCTAACTTCTCCTCTGTTCGCTCCCTCTTTTCCCTCCCAACTGTGGACACACACACCCGCTCCCCCCGTGTCTCCCGTTCCCCCACCAACCATCCTAAACTGGTTTTTTCACTCCTTTACCTTCCTCGGCAGCTCCTCGCCTCCTCTCCCATCCTCCCGCTTTCATCCTCCCGCTCTCATGTTGGGTGTAAATTTAGAACAGAAGGCATAAGGGGCTGCTTTGTGTATGTGTGTGTGTGTGTGTGTGTGTGTGTGTCTGTTTGTGTGTGTGTCTGTGTGTGTCTGTTTGTGTGCACGACAGAGAGAGAGAGAGAGAGGGAGAGAGAGGGAGAGAGAGGAGGGGGGTTGTAGATAGAGAAAGAAAACTCGACAGTACATGAAAGCTTCTCAGAGTCCCCGTACAGCTCTCAGATGGGGCTGATTAAAAAAAAAAAAAGGGAAGGAAAAAAAAACCTAAAGCCTTGGTTTTCATCCACATTTAGTATTCACATAAAATCAGATACGCACAAACACGGATGAGTAATACACACACACACACACACACTCTCTCTCACACATGCCCAGTATTCCCCCTAATTATCCAAGCCCTTATTTCGCTCCCATAACTCTCTCACTCCACCGTCTTTGTTTCACACTCTCTCTCTTACTGTCACATACACATTCCCACGCACCCACACATACACACCAAAACACACACACGCCACACACACAAAACACACAACCACCCGCGTGCACACAGGGTCTTGAAGCTGATATTTCCCTCTTCCCTGCCACTGGGAGCTGGGCTAAAACTCCGCTTTCATGCCACATTGTTCTTCCCGGTTCCATCCCAAGGCGCGCACATGGGAATACCCTGCACTTTATTTACTGCGCTGGACTGCAGAGCACATTCATATATCACTCCCCATTACCGGCGCCCTCACTCTCTTGCCCTGACCCCCCCCCCCCGCCACCCCCCCCCACCCCGCCTGTGTCGATCAACCCGCTCTCCCGATCGTTCGGGATTACCTCTCCGCCACGTCAGTCTGCTTATTTGCTTTCCTATTCTCGCTTCTGGTCTCTCTGACACGCCGGTCTGTGCCAGGCCTGTGGCTTTGTCACTTTCCTCGCACTTCCGCTCGGATTCCCGGAGCTCAGAGGGCTTAGCTGCATCTCGCCAACTGTAACAGCTCCTTTTGCGGTTCTCCGCTAACGGCCATCTCCATCTGCCCGCCCCCCCCCCCCCACCCTCTCTTCCTCTATTCTCTGCCCCCTGTGTTGGAGGACTACCCTCCGATACACATGGGGCACTAAAGAGACGGAGCATGTTGTGTACCTCTGTGTATTATATAAACGACACGTCTCACGACACTGTCTCGTTACATATAGAAACCAGACTCTGTGATTGGAGGAGCGAACTGTGTTACAGTAAGAGGATGGGACTTGACCGTGAAATAGACATGAGTACACAAGACCAGAGAACACCAGACCTGACCAGACTAGACTAGACCAGACTAGACTAGAATAGACTAGACCAGACTAGACTACAATAGACTAGACCAGACTAGAATAGAATAGACCAGACTAGACTAGAACAGACAAGACTAGACTAGACCAGACTAGAATAGACTAGACTAGACTAGGACTAGACGAGACTAGACTAGACCAGATTAGACTAGAATACATAGACTAGACCAGACTAGACTAGAACACACAAGACTAGAATAGAATAGACAGACTAAACTAGAATAGATTAGAAGAGAAGAAAAGAGAAAAAGAAGAGAAGAGAGGGGAAGAGGAGAAAAGGAGGGAAGAGAAGAGCTGAGAAGAGAAGAGCTGAGAAGAGAAGAGCTGAGAAGAGAAGAGCTGAGAAGAGAAGACATAGGATACAATGTGTTAATCATGCTCAGTGTGATACAATAGAATAGAATATTTTGCTGTTCGACGTAGAAGACACTGTGACGCAGTGGTTAGCGCAGTTGCCTCACAGCAAGAAGGTCCTGGGTTCGAGCTCCGGGGTAGTCCAGCCTTGGGGGTCGTCCCGGGTCGTCCTCTGTGTGGAGTGTGCATGTTCTCTCCGTGTCTGTGTGGGTTTCCTCCGGGGGCTCCGCTTCCCTCCCACAGTCCAAAGACATATAGGTCAGGTGAATCGGCTGTACTACATTGTCCCTGGGTGTGTGTGTGTGTGTGTGTGTGTGTGTGTGTGTGTGTGGTTGGGGGGGGCTGTGATGGTCTGGCGGCCTGTCCAGGGTGTCTCCCCGCCTGCCGCCCAGTGACTGC
>NC_079215.1:51119396-51147492 GCF_029633865.1 Lampris incognitus | reverse complement strand
GGAAGTGGCCAGTCATGCCACGTTACAATGGAAGCCTCTGTGCGAGAGCGCTGCTTTGTTTTACGTCCACAACGTCTCATCTTAGCAGGAGAAATGGGTACAAGCGTCAAATGGCTGTTGGTGTCCCCCCGTGATACAGGCTCCGTGCGGCTGATGGGTCCTATACTCGCCCGGCTGCTCCTTCGTTTCGTTTAACGCGTGTACACTAGGTTGGATAATGTTGCATGTTTATTCTGTGGGTTCCGTTGCGTTGGTCACCAGCCGCTGCTCAGATGTGCAAATGTCACCTCGGCGGATAATTATGCACCAAACAGGAACACACAAGTATATTGCATTAACATAAAATGAAATTCACGCACGTCGGGGACGTCCGGGTAGCGTAGCGGTCTATTCCGTTGCCTACCAGCACGGGGATCGCCGGTTCGAATCCCCGTGTTACCTCCGGCTCGGTCGGGCGTCCCTACAGACACAATTGGCCGTGTCTGTGGGTGGGAAGCCGGAAGTGAGTATGTGTCCTGGTTGCTGAACTAGCGCCTCCTCTGGTCGGTCGGGGCGCCTGTCCGGGGGGGGGGGGAGCGTGATCCTCCCACGCGCTACGCCCCCCTGGCGAAACTCCTCACTGTCAGGTGAAAAGAAGCGGTATAATGTATCGGAGGAGGCATGTGGTAGTCTGCAGCCCTCTCCGGCTTGGCAGAGAGGGTGGAGCAATATCGACTCGGGGTCCTTCGACTACATATGACGTCACGGATTATGTTGCTAGCTAGCTTTATGGTTATTTAGCTGTGTTTTTTACAATCCACGTTGACATAGAGTTGGTTACTTAAGGAGCGAGACCGCAGGCTCAGGACCCCCCACCCCCCACCCCCCGACGAGCGAACGCGGGCGAGGGCCGAAGGCCCGAGCTTCGTCTAACGTCGATCTACTGTTTCCCGCTGCTCCTAAACTGAACTAGCCCCTACCCAAGCCCCTACCTAATCATAATGCGTGAAGTAGTGACGTCACCGGTAGTCGCAGGACCCCGAGCACATCCGGCAGGGCGGGTAGATCAAGTACCGACACCGGGACGGCTCGGGAGAGTGGGGTAGTTAGTACAACTGGGAGAAGAGGGGGGGAATCAAGAAAAGAGAAAAAAAGAAATTCACGCAAGTTCACAAGTACACACACACACACACACACACACACACACACACACACACACACAGTTCGCACGCTGCCAGACAGACAGCGTTGTGGAATTTGATCACACAGTGTACTTGTCATCTGAGTGGGACCGGATCAGATCATTTGACTCCCGACTCCCATTTTCGCTGTGACGTCAGACCCTTAATAGTCCGCCTCTCGCTCCTCTCACTTGTCCCGCTCCAGTTCAGTTCGCGCTCCGTGTAGCTCCGGAGGAGGTTCGGGATTAGAGAGCCCCCTCCAACCCATCCATCCATCACATCTCATCCCACCGGGCGGGTCTCGGCTTTTAACCGACACGGCGGCAAGTGAGACGGACGAGACGCCGTGAGTCCTCCGACACCGCACGCGCCAGCTCTTTAAAGGGGGGGGGGGCCGCGTGCCAACTTGCCTCGACACGCGCGTTGCGTCCGTGTTTTAGGACTTCTACCTGACCAACTCATACAAGACATCGTTGGAGAGAGAGGGGGAGAGAGGGGGAGAGAGAGCGCGGAATAAACGCACGGTGCTGGATTATTTCGGCAGAGCCTCGGCGGCCACAGTGGATGTTTAAAACGACGGAACAAATAATAAGCGTTCGTGATTTTTTATTTTATTTTCTTTTAACGGCGACGTTGGCAAGATGTCAATATGGTGAGGCTGTTTTCATTATTTCATCCCATTCGCTCGCGTGTGTGTGTGTGTGTGTGTGTGTGTGTGCGTGCGTGTTCCCTAGGCACCACAGCATAGCGTTACCATCCCGACAGCGCAATCTAAACACAAAGCCAAGCCTGTTTGTGTTTATACTGACTGTTCATCTTCCCCACATCGAGCGATCGGACTGACACCCCTGTCGCCTCGTACCGCGCGCGCGCGCGTGTATATGCGTGTGCGTGTTTACAGTTTTTGTGCGTCACGTTCCGTGAAACAGCTGTGGCGTGACACGTTTTCTGTGATTTTTCCACAAAGGCGTCTCAGGTGGTTCCCTGCGTGGGTCGTCTCGGTTTTATGCGCGACCCTTGTTGTGTGCTGATGGGGGGGGGGGGGGTTTGGGCAGGCAGGGTGTGAGGCAGCTCGGATCGCTCTCGGCCGGAGGTTGGTGCTCCCCCATTGGAAGCATGCTCCGTGTCTTTTCTCATGACTGGGCCGGCAGCGTCCGCCGGCGCACAGAGCAGGCGTTTATTTACTGATGAGGCGGCAAAAGGCTCCCAGTTAGTTTTAACTGGGCTCACTGGGGTGCTGGTGGAGCACACAAAAGCAACACAAAAAAGCGCATGTGGACACACACAGCAGATAAGTTCTCCCCTGGCATGTGTCCGTATGCGGTAAAGATTGTTTTTTCTTCCTGTGAGGTTCGTTTCAGCTCGACCAACGCGACACAGACCACGTCATGACGGTGTGGTCCCGGGTCTCAGCCGCGGTGATGGAGGCCTTGCGTGCGCGTCGCAGATGGACGGCGCGGCTGCACCGCCTCTCATATTTGACTTATAATTGCACCGCCGTAATTGACCGGTTGTAAAGTGCTGTGATTTGCCAGGACCACGAGGCGCGTGCGCGCGCGCGAGTGTGCGACTTATCAACAGCCTGGGGTGTTACGCGAACCGACGCAGACCCGTTTTACTTATATTAGTTCGGTCAGAGCAGCTCTCGTGCAACAATTAGGCCTCGCGCGCGCATCAAGCCGAGTCTACTTCTGCATGTTTCGTGCGGCCAGTTTGGTTGTGGCGAGTTGAGTTTATTGCTTGTTTCTGTGCTGAACGTGCTCCACACGGCCCGCGGTGGGAAACCCACGGGCGTCTTCCTGAGGGGGAACTGCCCAATTACACCATCTTACGATCAATCGTACGACATTAACCGACGAGGCCGATGCTGAAAGGGAGAACTTTGGATGAAGGATTTTCTTTCTTACAGCACGGCTAGCTTTTTGTTTTAGATGAGTTTACGACACAGCGTCGCGATCAGTTCTCACGCCACCGGGCTCGCGGCGTGTGGAGCACACGCTGAATGATTTAACCGTAACGGAGATAAATGCAGAACACAACCTGCTTCACAGCCTCAGCCTGCTGCTACCGGGTCAGAGGTGCCTTGTTTCATGCCAGGCCACGACCGAGAGTGTGTGTGTGTGAGTGTGTGTGTGTGTGTGCGCGTGCGTGAGTGTGTGTGTGTGTGCGTGCGCGCACAGATGGGTTCGTATGTGTGGGGAGGTGTGTGCGTGTGCGTGCGTGTGTGTGTTTATATGCCACTACAGCTGTTCCTCCCTTCAGAGAGATTAAGTTTCACAAGATGTGATGGATACTAGCGTCTGCAGACCCAGCTGTGTGTGTGTGTGTGTGTGTGTGTGTGTGTGTGTGTGTGTCAGCAGTTGTGTGGACATGGATGTGTGTTTTTGTCCGTGTGTGTGTGCGCGTTTACGTGTGATGCAGGAAAGCTCGTGTATACGTGTGTGTGTGTGTCTGGTTTCCCCGGTGAATCGTCCCTGTCCCCGGCCTTGGGATTGGGTCAGGCTAGCAGAGGTGTTGCTGAGGTCGGGGATGTTGTGAGCCGGCTTGGTAATTATAGTCACTGCCTCTTTGGTTCTCACAGATGAGCCTAACCCGGTCTAAGCTTGGAGGACAGGCGCAGCTCAAGCAATCCTTAAACTGCAGCCTTGCTCGGCGTGTCTGTCTGCAACCAAATAGCCGAGGGAGGACTCACAGCGGTTATTAGTTTACAGTAGAATACAGCAGAGTTGAGACGGCTCGTGCATTTCTGCGTGTGAGCAACAGTTTTTAAATGTGCTCCCTCTGTGATATACATAGGAGGCCTTTGCCATTTTGCCCAATTGTGAATCAGGGGGAGCAGCATGGCTCAGGAGGTAGAGTGGGTCGTCCAGTATTTGGCAGGTCGCTGGTTCGATCCCCGGCTCCTCCAGAGAGCGTGTGGAATTGCCCTTGAGCAAGACACTGGACCCCCTAACTGCTCCTGGTGAGCAGGCTGGCGCCTTGCGTGGCGTCCTCCACCTTCTGTGTGTGTGTGAGGCCCGCATTGTAAAGTGCTTTGAGGGGTCGCTGCAAAATTTGAACCTCGGTCTAGCAAAGGGCAGCTGTACGAGTAAAGAGTTATTTCAGACAGGTTTATTTATGTATTTATTTTGAGAGAGAGATGGAGAGAAGGAGAGCCTTTCGGTTAGAAAAGGAAAACGGACAGATCGAGCAGGGAGGGAGGGAGGGAGGGTTGTCCAGCTGCAGGTAGCTAATGTGCAGCCGCGTCTCTGCTGCTAAAGTGGTTTAGTTGGCAGTCGGGCAGGATTGCTTCCAACCTATACGTGCAACTCCTTACCACCCGTCTCTCTCTGTTAACTCATCCCCGTCCGCCCCATCTTTTTCTGTCCATCTGTCTTCTTCTCTCTCTGCTTGTCTCTTTGCCATCTGGACGTTACATGTCTTTTTTTCCCCTTGACCCCCCCCCCTTTTTTTCCTCCCCAATTGTACTCGTCCAGTTACCCCACTCTTCCGAGCTGTCCCGTTCGCTGCTCCACCCCCTCTGCCGATCCGGGGAGGGCTGCGGACTACCACATGCCTCCTCCTATACATGTGGAGTCGCCGGCCGCTTCTTTTCACCTGACAGTGAGGAGTTTCACCAGGGGGGAGGGGGCGTAGTGCGTGGGAGGATCACGCAATTCCCTCCTGTTCCCCCTCCCCTCTGAACAGGCGCCCCGACTGACCAGAGGAGGCGCTAGTGCAGCGACCAGGACACATAACCACACCCGGCTTCCCACCCGCAAACACGGCCAAGAGTGTCTGTAGGGACGCCCGACCAAGCCGGAGGTAACACGGGGATTCGAACCGGCGATCCCCGTGTCGGTAGGCAACGGAACTGACCGCCACGCCACCCGGATGCCCCTGTTCTGCTTCTTCGTCTCCGTGTCGCTTCAGTTGTCCCTGTTTGTCCTTCCCCCCGTGCCGCCTCTTTTCGCACCGTCTCCCGTCCCTCGCTCACTTCCTCTTCCAAAACTATCCATCATGCGGGCGCACCCCTGCACGAGCTGTGGCTGGGTGATTCATATCAAAGTCGTCTCCACCTGTGGTGAGGAGCATATGGTGGGGTATTAAAATTTTAGTCAAAGACTTTCCTCCTCTTCCCTGTTCTCTGTTCGGTTAGGTTTGTTCTCTGCCTCTCATATCGCGCTTGCTGTTCTGCCCCTCTTCCTCTCTTCCTCGCTCCCAGGACCCCAAAGGTTTCCTTTTTTATGCCCCCCCCCTTTTTTCTAAACCGACGTTTTCCATCACTGATATTTTGCCATCTATACTTTAAACCATGCATTTTTTGTTTGTTTCTTTACCCCCCCCCCATTTTTTCCTCTCCACAATTGTACCCGTCCAATTACCCCACTCTTCCGAGCCGTCCCGGGCTCTGCTCCACCCCCCCTCTGCCGATCCGGGGAGGGCTGCAGACTACCACATGCCTCCTCCGATACATGTGGAGTCGCCAGCCGCTTCTTTTCACCTGACAGTGAGGAGTTTCACCTGGGGGATGTAGCGCATGGGAGAGTCACACTATTCCCCCTCCCCCCGAGCAGGTGCCCCGACCGACCTGCAGCGACCAGGACACATACCCACATCCGGCTCACCACCGGCAGATACGGCCAATTGTGTCTGTCGGGACGCCCGACCAAGCCGGAGGTAACACGGGGATTCGAACCGGAGATCCCCGGTGTTGGTAGGCAACGGAATAGACATCTACGCCACCCGGACGCCCGGCATTTTATTTTTATTTGTCTTGCTAACCTTGTTATTCTGCAATACACATATCTTGGGTCTGTCTGTCTTTTTTTGGGGGGGTGGGGGGGTCCAGATGAGGTCTCTGTAGTAAAGTAAAGAGGAGGAGGAGGAGGAGGAGAGGGGAGGGATGAAGACCCTAACAGGGTGGGGTGGGGTGGGGTTTGTGGTTGGGGGCAGACCTGACAACCCCCCCTCACATTCCAATCAGAGCGACACGGTGAAAAATTCACTAAAAGCCACAACAATTCCATTTTCCATTCACTCCAATAGACGCACACATGTGTGCGCACACACACACACACACACACACACACACACACACACACACACACGCACGCGAGCACACGCGCACACGCCCAGCAATGGTTTCAACTCCTCGGTTCACTCTATTTGGTGATCTCGTGATCTGGCTTCTTGACTTGGGGATGAAGGCTTTTCACACTCTCCTTGTTCACCCTTGTCTTACTCTCAGCCTGTTGATTTACTCTCTCTATTAATCCTCCCCCCCCCCCAGTTTTCTAAGATTCACCCTCTATCCATCTTTCAGCCACTCATCCCACGCTCTCTCTCCCTCTTCATCCTCCATGGTACAAGAGGGTTGACATAGCAGACTGCTGCCACACCACCGAACCTTTTCATTTTTTTCTATTTAATATATTCTCTCTCTCTCTCTCTCTCTCTCGCTCACTGTAACCGTCTCTCTCCCTCGTCTACTGCTCTGTAGTTTAATCTGCAGCAGGGGGCTTAGTGGCACGGCTGCACGACTTCCACATCACTTCTTTTCTCCCCGCCAGAGGATTTGCTTCTTGTGGCAGCTGTTCTGCTGTGCCCCTTTCCCGTCCTAAGTCTCCTGATCTCTCTATTCTCCGGCGTTTTTACGGGTCCCCCCACCCCCCACGGCCGCTGCTCTACCCCCCCCCCCATTGCGGTGCAGCTTCTCGGACGTCCGTTGTAACAGCGCCTCATTACTGTCATCCGTAATCATCGCTATGATCCGTCCCGGATCCTTGGTCATGGCGTGTTTTCGTCCACCGCCACAGCTGCTGCAGCAGCGTGCGTCCTTACCGGCACTCGTTTAATCTGGAAACAGAATATGTTGTTTTTGTTGCCATCGATTTATGCTGAAACAATCATGTTTCCTGCTGCTGTGCACGGGCGTGTGCACGCCTCGGCACCGGACACCGCTCGGTAAGGCAGGGCAAGCCGGAAGTCCCCTCTCTCTCCAAGGAGCGCTCCCCCTTCCCCCCCCTGCGGATTCAAAATAAGCGATTAAAATGTAGATTCTTGTTTAAAGAGCAATTAAACCACTTACAACGTCCTCGTCGTGGTTTAAACAAGAGCTATAAATGGTTAAGTGTCTTCCCTGTGGGGGCGAGCGCTTTTTTCTTTTTTTTTTTGCATCTCCCACGCTATTATTATCCTCCGTAGGAGTCCTATCCCGTCTTTAGCCCATGGCAGTGCTCCAGTCCTCGGCTCGGCTCGGCTCGGCTCGGCCGCGTAGCGCCACCTCGCCATTCACGAACAGCAGCCGAAGGCGCCGACCGGACGCCCCAAAATGGCCGCCCCCGGATATGCCATGTACAGTGAGGCAGGTCTGTTCGCCTCTCTTTGTTCCTAAAGCCCCGAGATTAGCTCTTGCATCTGTTTGTCTCCAGATTTGTAATTAATGAATTACTTGGAATCTCTCCCGCTTCTTCTTCTTTTGTTTTCTCTTTTTTTTTGTTCTGTTTTGTTTTGTGAATTGAACCAGAATAAGACTCTCGCGCTTAGCCCTTCTTTCTTCTCCTCCTTGTCTCTATCCCCCGTCCTTTTGTCGTCTTTGTTGCTTGTTCGTTGTCTCTCTGGGGTGCTGAGAGAGTGACACAAATCCCCAGCTCTTGTTGTCCGTGTTTAGGAATCTTCCCCCTTTCCCTCGAAGTCCTGAAGGGACCTCTGGGAGATCGTGCATGTGTGTGCGTGCGTGCATATATATCTATATATATAGATGTGTGTCTGTGTGTGTGTGTGCGTGCGCATTCTATCTTGGTCTATTTTTGTACTCTTGATTGTACAAGGCCTCCTGTGATAGTAGTAATGACTGGCCTCAGAGAGGTAATCCATGTGCCATGTGTGTGTGTGTGTGTGTGTGTGTGTGTGTGTGTGTGTGTGTGTGTGTGTGTGTGTGTGTGTGTGCTCGTTTTTCTAACCCAGCGGGGCCCGAATGGCCCCTTTAGGATAGAAAAACCAGAAACCACCTACCTTGTGGGGCAGTGTAACAACCATGAATGTGTAGACTCGCTAGCCGGTTGGCTAACGGGCGGACCCTTTAGTTGACTGGTAAGCGCGGTCGCCCGTGGTGCGGGAGACCCGGGTTCACATCCCGGCTGCGGCGGTTCCCATCTGCCCCCCCCCCCCCCCCGAATTCGCTACATTGGTGTCAGAACTGGGATGGTGAGACTGCGAGGCCATCGGAAGCGCATGCGCCCAGAGACGTGGGGGAGTTGACATGCTGAAGAAGGAGGGGGGTTGTGTGTGTGTGTGTGTCTGTGTGGTGGTGGTGGGGGGGGGGGGAGTGATCTCTTTACCAGCCCCGCAGAATTGAAATTATTAGAAATGCTCTGTCCTCAGAAGACTGGGGGATGCCACAGGCTCAGACACGAATATTACCGACCTGACCTGACCTGAACTGTCCCACAATATCCGGTAGACCCGGTGGACATGTCTACCGTTGGACGCGTTTGGGTGCGTTGGCATGTCTGTGTGCAGGGTGCATACATGTCAGAATAGTCTGCATACATTTCTTTAGTCATGGCTGGGACTCTGGTAGCATGAACATGTAGGAGCTTTTGTTCGATCTCCACCGTGTAAACATGCACAACAAAGCCCGCTAGCTGTTTTCCCCGACGCCATAATGCATCCAAAACCTGCTACTCAGCGTTTCTGCACCACTCCTCTCCTGGACGGCTCTTGGACACAGGAAGTGCCTTAGCAGGACTCGCTGATCTCTATATTAAATTAGATCTGTCATTTAATACATCCCCAGGCATAGGAATTGGCATCGGTTTTCGCTGCGCATCAACAAGGTTGTCTTCTGGAGTTTCAGGCCCGCTATTGTCTCTGTCTAGCAAGGCCCCTTAATGCGACGGGTGCTCTCTTTGTTTTTCATGGCTTGCATGTAAGGACCTTTCTTCAGGGTCGCAAAGTGAGAGTCACCGTGCAACAACCTGTGACACGGTGATAGCCGTGTCGAAATCATAACCAAACAGGGAGCCGAAAGAAAGCACTTTTGGCATCACGGAGGCTGTGTTACAACTCATGCATATGAAATGAGATCCGGTAAAGGATCTCCAAGGCCACGTGTGTTCCAGTGATTCTGTTTGCTGGGAGTGGTTAACCGCATCTTTACAGTATCAGACCAACTTCTTTTTATATATGGCTTATTTATATGCTTATCGAACGATAAGATCATTACGCACCGAGGCTGTTAATAGTGTAGCGAATTCAGGGGGCAGCCGGGAAGCGAACCCGGGTCTCCCGCACCATGGGCGACAGCGCTAACCAGTCAGCGAAAGAGTCCGACCCGTTAGCCAACCGGCTAGCGAGTCTAGTCATCCATGGTCGTTACACTACTACCCCCCCCCCCCCAGCTCCCTCACGCCTCTGGACGCACGCGCTTCCGATGGCCTCACGGTCTCACCATCCCACTTCTGACATCAATATAGCGAATTCCAGGGGGCAGCCGGGAATCCGCCGCAGCCGGGACGCGAACCCGGGTCGGATGGTGAGACTGTGAGGAAGCGCGTTCGCCCAGAGGCATGAGGGAGCTGGGGGGGGGGGTAGTAGTGTAACGACCATGGATGACTAGACTCACTAGCCCTTGGCTAACGGGTCGGACCCTTTAGTCGACCGGTTAACGTAGTCGCCCGTGGTGCGGGAGACCCGAGTTCGCGTCCCGCCTGCGGCGGTTCCCGGCTGCCCCCTGAATTCTCTACAATATCTTATCCCTTCCCACTATCAGTTAGTATCCCGGCATCAAAAATGTTGGTCTGGGGGTGTCCAGGTAGCGTAGCAGTCTATTCTGTTGCCTACCAACACGGGGATCAGTGGTTCGAATCCCCGTGTTACCTCCGGCGTGGTCGGGCGTCCCTACAGACACAATTGGCCGTGTCTGCGGGTGGGAAGCCGGATGTGGATATGTGTCCTGGTCACTGAACTAGCGCCTCCTCTAGTCGGTCAGAGTGCCTGTTCGGAGGGGAGGGGGGATTGGGGGGGAATAGCGTGATCCTCCCACGTGCTACGTCCCCCTGGCGAAACTCCTCACTGTCAGGTGAAAAGAAGCGGCTGGCGACTCCACATGTATCGGAGGAGGCGTGTGGTGGTCTGCAGCCCTCCCCGGATCGACAGAGGGGGGTGGAGCAGCTACCGGGGCGGCTCGGAAGAGTGGGGTAATGGGCCGGAAACAATTGGGGAGAGAGAAAAAGGGGGGGAGGGGGGGACTCCAAAGGGGTAAACAATTGGTCCGGGTGTTCCCTGCACCATGGCGTCTGTATTTTCCCAAGTTTGTACGCCGTTTATGAACCATAACCATTTGCGCCAAGGCGATTTCCAAGAGCGCTGTGATTTTACATTCCATTGCTTTCAGATAGGCCGTCGAGTCACTTTCGGTCGTTAATAAAGCGAACTATAAAACGTGTCCCTCGGCAGCTGCGAGCCTATTTTGTGTGCTGCCGGCCACAGTGAATCGGTGGTCGGCGGTGCAGCAGCAGCAGCAGCGCCGATGAGCGACACTTGACCGGCTCCAGAACCCCATCGCAGCGCAGCGCAGATTGATTTCTTCCATTCTGCTTAGCTCGCTCACCTCCTGACCCCGAGGCTGTCGGCGCTCCCTGGTGGCTGTCTGCACACATGCGCACTCAGGTGTGTGTGCGCGTGTGCGCGCGCGTGTGTGTTTGTGTGCGAGTGCCTGTGCTCCTTAAGTCGCATATGTGTTGCCCCCTTGTTCACCGGCAGACGTGATAGTGCAGCATCAAACCTACGGCACCCGAGCACACACGCATTCAAATGTGGGATTATAATCTAGTCTGACGTCTCCTGTCTGACAGAATGATTCACTGGGTAGAAACCAGTCTGCCATGCCAGCACTGTGTGTGTGTGTGTGTGTGTGTGTGTGTGTGTGTGTGTGTGTGTGTTTGTGTGTGTGTGAGGCAGAACGAGGTGCATGATGATGGATATGTTGCGAGTATGTGTGTGTGATCGTTTGGCAGGCGAGCTTAACGTATGCCGCCTGCTCGACCAAATGAAAAAGCGCCATGGTCGGGATGAGGGATGCCGAGCTGTAATGTGTGTCCCGTTTGAATTTAACACACAGCCCTCCTTCATACTTCCATTCTCACACAAAGGCAACACGTGAGCATGCACATGCGCATGCACACACACACTAAGATGCAGACATCCCCACGTATACACAGATATGTCACAGACTATATGGAAAAACCTCCTTAACAAATGGGATGCCCAACACACAGTGAGTGGCACACTGCCTCACACAGACACACACGCACACACACGTGCACAAGCCTACAGTACTGTAGCTATGCAGCATTTTTTTCCCAGTTGTGGCATGTGATCAGCACTCTCCCCCTCCCCCTCCCCCCCGCCCCTCTCTCTCTCTTCTGTTCATAGACCATTTAGCCACTTCTCTACCATGTTAGGAGGCAGACAGTGAAATGGTGGCTCCCACTGTGGAGGGATGCTGGCAGCCATTGATTTGGCCCGCCAGCCTTCTGAGGGGGCACGCTGTTGCTCTGCCAGCTTGATCCATGGTGGGGCAACTATGGTTGCCCGTGTGTGTGTGTGTGTGTGTGTGTGCTAGAGAAAGAGATGTAAAATGCCTCTCTAGACCATTTCCCACCCCGTCCTGTGTTCCCTCTACACATTTTGCACCGTTTAAACCCCGACGGGAGGCGTGGGAAGAGTGCCACGGCCACAATTAACAGCACATGCCTTACATCTGTTTTGCTGACCTGTAGAGCCAACAGAGAACAGCTCACACAGAAACCCTACCTTCTTATCTTGTCATTTTTACCCCCCCCCCCCAGTTTGAGTTCTCAGACAGGCTTTGAAAAACAAACAAGAGGAAGCTGACAGTGGACTATAAATAATGCAGAGTCGCAGATTGGGGTCAAATGCTTTGGATTCCACAAAAAAAAAATACACAGGGACAGACGATCATGCATAAACTTACCCGGGCACATACACACATGCACACGCACACGTGCACGCACACACATATGCACGCCGAAATAAAGATTCACATTATATATGTGTGTGTGTGTGTGTGTGTGTGTGTTTTCCTGGCCGGAGCTATATTTATGCCATGGGGTGCAGTCAGTATTATAATGTACAGTGAAAGATGCACACATGGACACACATCCACGCACCCTCACACACACAGCGAGCATGCACATATGCTCTTGTGTAAGCACGTACACGTATACGACAAATACAAGGATGTACATACATAGACGGTCTCTCTCGCTCTCTCTCCAGTCTCTCTCTCTCTGTCTGTGTCTCTCTCTCCAGTCTCTCTCTCTCTCTGTCTGTGTCTCTCTCTCTCTTCCTCTGTCTGTGTCTCTCTCTCCAGTCTCTCTCTTCCTCTGTCTGTGTGTCTCTCTCCAGTCTCTCTCTCTCTCTGTCTGTGTCTCTCTCTCTCTTCCTCTGTCTGTGTCTCTCTCTCCAGTCTCTCTCTCTCTGTCTGTGTCTCTCTCTCCAGTCTCTCTCTCTCTGTCTGTGTCTCTCTCTCCAGTCTCTCTCTCTCTGTCTGTGTCTCTCTCTCCAGTCTCTCTCTCTCTGTCTGTGTCTCTCTCTCCAGTCTCTCTCTCTCTGTCTGTGTCTCTCTCCAGTCTCTCTCTCTCTCTGTCTGTGTCTCTCTCTCCAGTCTCTCTCTCTCTGTCTGTGTCTCTCTCTCCAGTCTCTCTCTCTCTCTCTGTGTGTCTCTCTCCAGTGCACAGACACTTCACATGTGCAGGGGTGATGTCCTCTGCCTCGTCGTCTCTGGAATACAAAGCACGATAAACAAGTGTCTTTGAAACACGTTTGAATCTCGTTGGGGTCTTCTCCAGTGACAACACCTGCCAATCTCTCCCTTTCTCCCACCCCCACCTCCCTTTTCATAACTCTGACAAGGGCAACTTGGCTTTCCTCTCTTCATCCTCCCCTATCAGCATGTCCCCATAACCTGCCACGGCTGGGTAATAGATTACATTTCATGTGCTGCTGCTGCGTAGCCCTGTACGGGGCCCAGGAAGTGTCAAATTATATATATATATATATATATATATATATCATAATACTCCTGCATTACACTTCCCTTTAATATTACTGTTCACCCAATGCGAGTTTGTGTTGTGCAGATAACGAGCAGTTTTCGCCAATGTGTGTATCTTTGTATTTCTCTCATAAACACACAGGAAGTGTTTTATCAAACACATGATGAGGATGGGAGGGTGGTTTTGGTGTTTGTTTTGCACATCTGTGCCATTATGTGGTCCCTTCAGCCGCCAGTCTGCCGCACTTGGAGTGCTGCGGTGACATTCAAAGCCGTTCAGAAAACACCGGGTGCTGGATAAGTACACATTTTCCCCATGTCCGTGACACACACAAAATATGATATTGTATTTGTCCAACAGAGCGGAGGGATCAGGAAGTCGCCCTGGCGTGGCGGTGGTGCTTTGAGAGCGTGCCTGTCAGTAATCCTGTGATGAGAGCTGATGTAATAGATGCAGAACATCACAACAGTCATGTCTCACATTCACACAAACACACACACACACACACACACACACACACACACACACACACACACACACCTACAAATATAGCCTTTTTGCTCTCTGGGGTTTAAAAAGTGGTTTTACTACCTTTTGCAACATTTTTTACCTGTTTATTCACGTGCATCTTGGGAATATTTGCTGTACCGAGTTCCTCTGATGAGGCTCATCAGATCAGAATCAGAATCAGGATCAGAAACACTTTATTTGTCATTTCATTTCAGGCACTTGCGCACATGAAATGAAACGAAACGCCGTTTCCCCCAGCACAGTGCAACACAAAGACAAAAACACGTCCAAAAACTATACAAGAACTACAAGAACACATAT
Organism: Lampris incognitus; assembly: GCF_029633865.1. NCBI lineage: Eukaryota > Metazoa > Chordata > Actinopteri > Lampriformes > Lampridae > Lampris > Lampris incognitus. The sequence goes on along the minus strand of NC_079215.1, from coordinate 51,133,436 downwards.
ATCCAAACTAACACATATATCTAAACTAAACAACAACAACAACAACAACAAAAACACTGTCCAGGAGAATGAATGCCAGCCAGGAGGACTGTTGGAACTGCCGGTCTGCATGGGCTAGCAGTTAGCTTAGCCTGCCCCGCTTCCGCGTCCTGCCAGGCGGCCCTCGGTGTTTCTTCGTCAGGCGCAGCTCCGGTCAAGGCCGTGGTCCCTGGGACCACAGGCCGCAGCAGACCAGGCTCCCCCAGCCGATCCAACGCCAGCTCTCCCAGCCAGACACCTTCAACACACCTCCCCGCACTCACACGATGACACTAACAACACCGTTAAGGCTGGGCGAGGCCGCAGCCAGACCGCCCTCGGTGTTATCGGAACTGCCGGTCTGCATGAGCTAGCAGTTAGCTTAGCCTGCCCCGCTTCCGTGTCCTGTCAGACTGCCTTTGGTGGTGTTACCTCTCCGGGCGTAACTCTGGCCAGGGCCGTGGTCCCTGAGCCCAAAGGACGCAGCAGACCAAGCTCTCCCAGCCGACCCAGCGCCAGCTCTCCCAGCCATCAAACAAAACACACTTAGACGCAGACGTGGACAAAGATACTGCATGGACGCTGCTGGATGAGGCCGCCGCAAACATAAATTTGCGCCGTGATCTTCCCACACTGGTACTAGGTGAGGCCGCTACAATGGGAATGATTTCGTGCCGCCATCTTCCCACTTATATATATATATATGTAAAACTTTGTTAAAAGAAACACTAAACGGTAGGGGAAGTGCAATTAAGGAGCAAAATAATCCAGTAAGTCAATTAAATTCTTATGAGGCAGTACAAGCCTGTTTCATGCCATAAGCAATCAGCAATCATCAGCTGATGATTGACAGCTGATGATTGACAGCTGATGATTGCTTATGACATGAAACAGGCTTGTACTGTCTCATAAGAATCTGCTTGACTCACTGGTCTTTTTACTCTCCGGTTTGAAAAGTGGTTTTACTTCCTTTTGCAACAATCTTTACCTCTATTTTCCACATGCATCTTGGAATTTTTTGATGCACCTATTTCCTCGGATTAGGCTTTTCGGCGGCACTGTTCTCGGAAGTATTGCTTTAACAAGCATAGCCCGTGTCTGGGAATCGGAGTATGTCGGAGAGCATGATCACTACGGCCTCAGGTTCAGTACTCTAATGCCGCTGAATGCAGCCTTAATAGACTAACCTTCTTTTTAAACCTGCCTTAAATCATCACCGCAACTTCTGCAAGGGTGCCGTTAAAGGGCAGGCTATAACGGAGCAGTTGCTCGACCTTTGGAGACAGTTTACAGTAGAAAGTACATTTACGACCCGCATCAGACTCATTCAGCCTTCTCCCTGACCTCTGACATTCAGGGCTGGTCCAATGGCGGGGCGGGTAAATTAACGACATCATTGGGACATCAGCGATGAAGAAAGAAGGACAGTTTGATGCTGGGTTTGATAGACTGCATGCTCTGCACATCGATCCCCTTTACACCTCGCCTTTGTCAGCTCAGCGTGTGTGTGTGTGTGTGTGTGTGTGTGTGTGGTGTGTGTCGGGGGGCTGTAGTGGGGTGGGGGTATAATTTTCATGTTTAAATGAAAGGAACTGCAAGAATGTATACAATGTATATGTCATCTTTGATCAACTGAAATAATTTGTGCGGCCTTGCTGTATCCACCTATATGGCTCCACTGCACGCCAGGCTTCCATTTATTGTTGTTGTTGTTGTGTTTGTGTGTTTGCACACACTTTCAGTGGTGCCTGTCTCCTCCTCAGTATTCCCCTTGTGCTCCCGTGGCCTTTCCGCTGTAAGACAAGCGCTGCGTTACTGTCAGTAGCCATTATAATGTATACACACAAAAAAGAGGCCTTCCCCCACGTAGTGCACATACAGAATCGCACCTACACCTACACAACGCACATACCGACTCACACATACCGACTCACACAATACATGTATTTGCATGCATAATATATAAATCATGCAATATACATGCCTTCTCTGCTTTCCCTCGCCCTCCATTGCTTGCCCCATTCTTGTTCTCGCGCTGTGTTTCTCTCTGTTCTCCACCTCTCCACTGCTTCCCTCCTTCGTCTTTTTCTCGCCCTCTGCCTTTAGCGCCCCTGCTTTACTGACACCTCTTACAGGACAGGATATTCCATCATCTGTGGCTCTTTTTAAGTTTCATACTCATTGGGGCGTCCGCATAGTGTAGCGGTTTATTCCTTTGCCTACCAACACGGGGATCGCCGGTTCGAATCCCCGTGTTACCTCCGGCTTGGTCGGGCGTCCCTACAGACACAATTGTCCGTGTCTGCGGGTGGGAAGCCGGATCTGGGTATGTGTCCTGGTCGCTGCACTTGCGCCTCCTCTGGTCGGTCAGGGCGCCTGTTCAGGGGACTGGGGGGAATAACGTCATCCTCCCACGTGCTATGTCCCCCTGGCGAAACTCCTCGCTGTCAGGTGAAAAGGGGCGGCTGGCGACTCCACATGTATGGGAGGAGGCATGTGGTAGTCTGCAGCCCTCCCCGGATCGCCAGAGGGGGTGGAGCAGCGACCGGGGCGGCTGGGAAGAGTGGGGGTAATTGGCCGGATATAATTGGGGAGAAAAGGGGGATTAAAAAAAGAAAAATTTGGATTCTCATCCTCTAGCCTTTGTGGGTTGGACGGCTTGTTTAAACCGATGCACCAGTGAACGAAGTTCTCGTGACTTGTGATTCCTCCTCCGTCCATCTGTCTTGGCTCCTCGCACGCACGCACTTAAAAGCACAGGCCACGCCGCCCCAAACTTCTCCCCGTGATGATATCATTGTGTTGCGGCGCCTCCTAATGCGGCAGGCCGAGGCGGGATGAAGGCACTGGGGCTGGCATGTCTGATTTGATTCGCCCTGACAACAAAGGACCATTTGGGAGACCCGTAACCACGGCAACTCCCATCACAACATTCTGGGCGGCTGGTCACCAGGGCGGGTCGTCGGAGCGGGTGTTTCATCCGAGCATCCATTTTTAATGGCCAGTGTACTTAGTCTCTCTCTTCCTGGGTTCGTCTCCCTGCGGTCCCATCTCTGAGGAGGCGAAGCAGCCGCACTTGGTGGAAAAAGCCCCCATTACATATTTATTGTTCTTAGTCTTAATTATTGAGCCAAAGGGGATGTGGGTTTCTGTCTCTGTCTCTCTATCTCTCCCCGTCTCTCTCTCTCTCTCCCAGTTTTTGCTTGGGAAAATCGGTCTGTCTGCCTGTCCATCTTTTTTCCTCTTCGGCTTTATCTGGGGTTCTGTGATGGAAGAGGACCTCCTCTTTTGGGGGGGGGGGTGTTAATGTACAGGAGTTACTTATGCTGATGTTGGGAAATGGACACGTCACTGTAGTTTTTTATATAAAATTAAGAGTTGTATAAAATTAAAACGAAATCAGTTCTATCACTCTCTCTCTCTATCGCTGTCTGTCTGTCTGTCTGTCTGTCTCTCTCTCACTCTGTCTCCCTCTCTCTGTCTCTCGCTCTGTGTCTCTATCTCTGTCTCTCTCCCTCTATCGCGCTCTCTCTCTCTCGCTCTCTCTCTCTCTATTACTCTGTCTCTGTGTGTCTCTGTCTCTCACTATCGCTCTCTGTCTGTCTGTCTGTCTCTCTCTCGCTCACTCTGTCTCCCTCTCTCTCTGTGTCTCTATCTCTCTCTGTCTCTCTCTCTCTATCACTCTGTCTCTGTGTCTCTCTGTGTCTCTATCTCTCTGTCTCTCACTATCGCTCTCGTCTGTCTGTCTGTACGTCTGTCTGTCTGTCTGTCTGTACGTCTGTCTGTCTGTACATCTGTATCTGTCTGTCTGTCTCTCTCTCGCTCACTCTGTCTCCCTCTGTGTGTGTGTGTGTGTGTGTGTGTGTGTGTGTGTGTGTGTGTGTGTGTGTGTGTGTGTGTGTCTCTGTCTCCCGCTCTGTCTCTATCTCTGTGTCTCTCTCCCTCTATCGCTCTATCTCTCTATTACTCTGTGTCTCTCTGTGTGTATCTCTCTGTCTCTCACTATCGCTCTCTGTCTGTCTGTCTCTCTCTCGCTCACTGTCTCCCTCTCTCCAAGTGTCTCTCTATCTCTCTGTCTCTCTCTCTCTATCACTCTGTCTTTGTGTGTCTCTCTCTGTCTCTCACTATCGCTGTCTTTCCCTCCATCGCTCTTCCTCCGAGTGACTGCTACTCTCTCTTTTCTCGTTTTGCAAAGCCCCCTTTACCAGCTGCTCTGCTCGCCCCCGCATGTGAAGAAAGTTACCAGAGTAAACTTGTTTTCTCCACATTCTGCACTTTTACAATGTGGTGCTGTGAAAAGCTAAATATTCCGATACTCCTGTGCAATGCAGACAATGGAGGTGGCGTGTTATATAGATGCTTCTCAGACTGGATACCAAGTCGAAGACGGGTTGTTTTCCTTTTGGGGTTCCTGCATTCGATCGGCGTTCATACGTCACCGCTCACGTGCGCCGCCGAGTTGAAGCGTCTGGACTCTGGGTAAGGACGCGGCGCTTAATGGCTTCCTTCACCCCTGCTGCAAATCGACAGCTGTGCATGCAGATGTGATGAAGTGCCCGCAACCTTTTCGGGCTGTGATATCTATCGATCGCAGGGGTTGGTTCACATTCTTCTACGCGTTGTCCTTGGCAGCAGGACGGAGCGTGGCCGTGGCGAGAGGGCCCGGCGTGCCACAGCCCTGCACGCCCCTCCATGTTATTTTAAGTTATGCCCATCTATTATTCCCGTCTCTCGGCTGACCCGAATCAATCCGAGGACAAATGACGTTGTAACCCCATCTCTCTCTCTCTCTTGAGTCGTTTTCAACGTGATATTTGAGAAGATTGATTAAGACATGTATTTCTGGACCATTCTCTCCATCACCCGCCCCCCTACCCCACCCCCACCCCCCACCCCCGACCTTCAAGCTGCTGTTGCATTTTTTTGCGTGTGCTTATTTTGGACTTGTTGAGTTTCCCATGGCTGTATTTCCGTGCGGCTAATTTCGGGCTTGCTCAAGGTAACCCGCTGGCCCGGCGTGGTACCTCCAGGGCGGGGGAAAGGGGCCGAGGCGTGGCTCTGGCCGGGGGCAAACCACACGGGAGACGGAGAACACCCGGCACCCCGCAGTTCAGACGGGGCTTCTCCTCGTCTCCGCTCGAGCCACCCATCACGGGACCTCCCGCTGGAGAAGAAGGGCGCGTGTCTTTCACAATAGGCCATTCCTTCACGTGCGGTGCGCCGCAGTATTCGGCGAATGCTCGCAGCGAGGTTCGTGAACTATTGTGTGGCTCCTCCGCCGCCTCCTCCTCCTCCTCCCTCTGGGAGAAACTGGCTCTTCACTCGGTCATTGTGGTCTTCTTGGTTTTTTTTGCATGTGTGTTTATGCACGCTTATGTAAGCGCATACTTGGGGGGGTCAAAGGTAAATGGAGGTGCAAGACGGGGAGGACGCGGCGAGGTGAAGTGCTAGAGTATTTTCTTCACACGTCTGGACCGGTCCACTAAACGCCGAGGCCGTTACGGAGGCGAGTGATGGAGACGGACGAGCGGTGCAGTGCAGGCTCCTTAAAAGGGTCGGTTACTGAAAGGGTTATCTTATTTCTGGGCCAAAGGAAATCCATATTTTATTTGATGTGAGACTTGCTCACGGCCTTTGAATTATTACCGCTCTACCCCACCTGCCTGAGGACGCCACATAGGCAGGTAGAAAGGCACATGTGTGTGTGTGTGTGTGCGTGTGTGCTTGTGCAGACAAACGTGGTCGGATGTCCGCACCCATATGTGCATCCATGTGTGTTTTTTTGTGCATCTGCTCTTGCACTTGTCTGCGTAAATGTCTGTGTCAGTGTGCGTCTTCGTCCCGTTTGTGCACAGGCGCTTTGTTTTTTTGTTGTTTTTTTGTTGTTTTTTTTGCAAGATATCCGAATACGCGAGCGTTTATTCCTGTACATACTCTCTTCTGGAGTCGTGCCATTAGCCATCCACAGTGTCTGATGCGCCCGGGCCCTATTTAGCCTAGCATGTGTTCTGGGACACAAGGCAACAGTCGGACCGTAACCGTACTGCGGGGGTCATCCATCCGTAGATCTTTCCCCCTCCATCCCTCCATCCATCCATGCACTAAAATACATTACAGAGATGACTGCCTCTGATGTGCTACATCCCCTCCGGACTGAAGGGCCCTCCTCTACTGTACATAGCTGGAGGCAGGGCGTGTTAATGCCACAGTAACAAACGCTCCCAATCACACACGCACGCACACACACACACACACACACACACACAAACTTTGCTCTTTATAACCCCCCCACCCCCCTCACCGGTCTCTCTCTCTCTCTCTCTCATTTTCTCTCTCTCTCGCTCCTCTCCTCCCTCCCTCTATTCTACTTGCTTTATGACCCCCTCACTAATTCACCGCTCAATTAGCCCGCAATGAGGTTTCCACTAAAGGCTGGGTAAATAGGTAATTACATGTAGTCATCCTCCCACCTCTCGCTAATCCACTCAACTTCACTCCGCTCCTTCCTGTCTACTCTCTCCCTCTCTCTCTCCCCCTCTCTCCCACTATCATGGAAGGCTGCCAGATATGGTCCAATAGAGGCCCAGCATGGGCCTGTTAGTCACAGCTGGCTTAACCCTTCAATTGGGCACACTCAGCACTCTGCCCGGCTCACCATTTTCAGCAGTTTTCAGCCCACATCCCTTTTGTTTGGCACACTTTATGATCAGAACGAGAATATCGCTGCAACCTGTTCATCGAGCGGGAAACACATTATATTTCCGAACAATTAGAGGATGAAGAGAGAGATTTTAGATGGGGTACGTTTTTTAAAGCATCAGCTACTCTGGCTAGTCAGGAAGTATCGGTTAGACACGTGGAATGAATGCCAACAGTGCAGTACGTGGATGGAGGTTAGGTTTTGGGTTTGCATGGGTTTGGCATACAGAGAGCTGCCTCTCTGCATTCTGGGTTAGGGTTAGCCACCCGATGGTCCCATTCAAGCATCGTTGCTGTCTCCATGGCAATATACAGTACATTGTATTTGTTTCTTTCTCTCTCTCTCTTTTTTGGGGGATTTTTTTCCCTCTTTTTCTCCCCTATCGTCAGTTGTACTTGGCCAGTTACCCCACTCTTCCGAGCCGTCCCAGTCGCTGCTCCACCCCCTCTGCCGATCCAGGGAGGGCTGTAGACTACCACATGCCTCCTCCGATACATGTGGAGTCACCAGCCGCTTCTTTTCCCCTGACAGTGAGGCGTTTCGCCAGGGGGACGTAGCGCGTGGGAGGATCACGCTATCCCCCTGCCCCCCCCCGCCAAACAGCCGCCCCAACTGACCAGAGGAGGCGCTACTGCGGCGACCAGGACACATACCCACATTCGGCTTCCCACCCGCAGACACGGCCAGTTGTGTCTGTAGAGAAGCCCGACCAAGCTGGAGGCAACGCGGGGATTCGAACTGGCGATCCCTGTGCTGGTAGCCAACGGAAATTGTATTTTTTTCTATGAAGAAAAGCGAGGAATGGAGCGTGCGTATCAGCTTTACTGTGGTCAAATGTGATTGGTCATTACTGTGTTGTCAGCTGTTCTTGCATGATATATAAATGGCAGTTCAACATTATGCATGCTAGCAAGGGCGGTCCATTTTTTGATAACGAAGACGCAGCAAAGTGAATTTTCTTCATTCCCCTGTCTGGGAGTAAGCTTCTCCTTGCAAGGAGACGCTGAGGAGACGGAGGAGGAAGAGGGAACAATGTGCGTGAACCAAACCTTTAAATCTCAGTAGGAAAAATGGACTGCATTTTTCCACAAATCGGGCTTTTGAATGTATGAAATGAAGCAAACTCTGCAGCAGCAGCACCAAGGTCATTGAATTCATTATTGACAAAGATGGGAAGAGATTAACCTCCAAATAGGATACTTGACTGACATTGGGGGGCTCCGTTTTTTAAAATTTTTTGGAGAGAGGGCGGGGGGGGGGGTATTGGCCAGGCAGAGGCTGACACAGCTGAGGAGGCAGGAACCGAAAGGTTTGCGGTGCTTTCCGGATACGGGGGAAGGCACAGCAAACTGTGTTTGGTGAGAGAGGTGGAGCTGACGGTGGTGTGGGAGAGGAACAGGAGAAAGGGGGGAGGTAAAAGGTGAAGCAAAAACATATATATATATACTATATTCATCCCTGTGGGGTAATTACGCTCTGCATTTAACCCATCCTAGCTGTGTAGCTAGGAGCAGTGGGCACCCGGGGACCAGCTCCAGTTGGTCTTGCCCTGCCTCCCTCGGTCAGGGGCACAGACAGGAGCATTAAATCCAACATGCATGTCTTTTAGATGGTGGGGGAAACCGGAGCACCCGGAGAAAACCCACCGCAGGCACGGGGAGAACGTGCAAACTCCACACAGAAAGGACCTGGGATGACCCCCCCCCCCCAAGGTTGGACGACACCGGGGCTCGAACTCAGGACCTTCTTGCTGTGAGGCGCAGCGCTAACCACTGCGCCACTGTGCCGCCAAGAAGAGGGAGAGGGTGAATAGGGTTGGTGCTTCGATTGCATCTGATCGAATACGAATCCAGAATCGGATCTGCTTATTGAATCCAAATCTCTTCCCATCACATATGTGTGTAGACGTACACACGGGACGTCATAATGCCGTGCGTGGTATTAGTGTAGCACAGCAACCGGTGGCAGCTATGAAAGAAAGGTCTGGATTATGGAAGGGGGTGGGGGGGGGGGTCGGTGAGTCATTCTTTAACTCGGAGCTTCTCATATCCGGCTGTCTTATCAACACAGAACTTACTATTGACCCCCGACTCTATCTGCGAAAGATGGAGGGAAGAAGGAAAAAAAAGGTGGAGAGGAAGAGGGGAAGGAAGGTCGAGAGCTGAGCGAGGAAGAGGACGTGATGAGTACAGCGGGAAAGACTAAATCCACGTCTGAATCAATCACGTTTTCCCTCCCCTCCTCTCCTCGGTTTGTCTCATTGATCCCCCCCCCCTCCCCCGGGGTCTTGACAGCCGACCCAGAGGACGGCTGGTGGATTTGCCGAGCTGCGTCTCCCATCTCAAGCCTCTCCGTGGTTTGCTGCTGTGTTTCATCCAGTGACTGGCGTTCATCATCTCTAATTCATGTGATTCTCGTGAAGCGAAGGAGCCCGGCTATGTGGTTGAGACAGGCCGACCAGAGGAGTTCGGCTGTAATTTATAACGAGAGCAAAGAGACAGACGAGAGAATTAGAGAGTCAATTGATTGACTGAGGCAGTGGAGAGACGATTATGCGTTCAAAGAAAGATGGACATCAAAAGAGGGTGTGTGTAGGTGTCAGACACTGGGAGGGGTAGGGGCGTCCGAGTAGTGTAGTGGTCTGTTACGTTGCCTACCAACACGGGGATCGCCGGTTCGAATCCCTGCGTTACCTCCGGCTTGGTCGGGCGTCCCTACAGACACAAGTGGTCGTGTCTGCGGGTGGGAAGCTGGATGTGGGTATGTGTCCTGGTCGCTGCACTAGCGCCTCCTCTGGTCGGTTGGGGGAATAGCGTGATCTTCCCACGCGCTACGTCCCCCTGGCGAAACTCCTCGCTGTCAGGTGAAAAGAAGCGGCTGGCGACTCCACATGTATCGGAGGAGGCATGTGGTAGTCTGCAGCCCTCCCCAGATCGGCAGAGGGGGGGTGGAGCAGCGACTGGGGCGGTTTGGAACAGTGGGGTAATTGGCCGGACACAACTGGGAAGAAAAAGAGGGGAAATTCCCAACAAAAAAAAGAAAAAAGGATTTGGAGTGGTCGAAATCCAGCAAGGCCTAATCCAACAGCAATGCCGCAACATGACAAGTCGAAGACAGTTGAATCGGTTCATCTGGATACAACGTTTACTGAGAGAAACGTAAGTGGCCTCATCAGTCTTGGCTGACTGCAGGTACCCCCACCCTTATAAATGAGACCGTGGCAGAACCACCGAAACCAACCATCGGTTTCTTAAGCACATTTCCGTGACCATTAACTACAGTTACAATGGCCATGTGTACTATTCACAGAGGATTTTGGGATAGTTGCCGTCACAGCATTGTAACCCCCCCCCCCCCTGGTTCAGGGATGGTCGTTCCCTCCTCACATAGATGGTCAAGCATCCCCAAATCCTCTGTGAATAGTACACATGGCCATTGTAACTCTAGGTAATGGTCACGGGTTTGCATATGAACCCGATGGTTGGTCTCGGCGGTTCTGCCGCGGTCTCGTTTAAAAGGGGTGGGGGTACCTGCAGTCAGCCGAGACTGACGAGGTCACTTAGATGAGTGATGGAGTGCTTCTCTCAGTGAACGCTGTGTCCGGATGAACTGGTCCAACTTTGTTTGACTTTCTTACCTGGGTTATTGAGCATGCAAGAAGACACGAAGGCAAAAGAGGTTAATGGCAGCTGACTCAAGCGTTGGGTATGGAGGACCGGCTTTGACTTGGAACCGGCGCCAATGTTCCAGTCGTTTATGGGTGGTCACCCCATTGGCATTAAATGCAGTGTGACAGCGCTGCAACTCCGTGAAACGACCGTGGGCCCCGGGAAGGACCAGATATCTGGGTCTTCGCTGTTGCTTTTATGCGGGACAGTGACATATGCACTCTGCGTTTTGATGTAACATGAAAAAAAGGAAAACACCGAGTCTCTGGCCTCGGTGTGTGATGACTCTTTTTTTCTCTACACTCCTCAAAAGCCAGAACGGTTCAGCACTACCCTGTCTGTAGGAGGCCATCATCCTAACCCTTCAGATGGCAGATGTTGGATTATATGCCTTTTAACGTCAACAGTCTGCTTCAAAGCACACTCACTGGCTAATTTTGGGGTGTGTGTGTGCATGGATGAGTGCACTTGTGTGTGTGTGTGTGTGTGTGTGTGTGTGTGTGTGTGTGTGTGTATACCAGGTTTTTCCTGAACCTGAAACCACCTATCTTGTGGGGACATTTTATGGGTCCCCACAAGGAAAAGGGTCTATTTTAGGGTTAGGCCTTTTTTAGGCTTTAGGGATAAGGTTAGAATTAGGATTAGGTTAAGGTTAAGGTAAGGGTAAGGGTTAATGTTAGAATTAGGATTAGGTTAAGGTTAGGGTAAGGGTTAAGGTTAGAATTAGGATTGGGTTAAGGTTAGGGTATGGGTTAAGGTTAGGATTAGGTTAAAGTTAGGGTATGGGTTAAGGTTATAATTAGGATTAGGTTAAGGCTAGGGTAAGGGTTAAGGTTAGAGTTAGGATTAGGTTAAAGTTAGGGTAAGGGTTAAAACTAGAATTAGGATTAGGTTAGGGTAAGGGTTAAGGTTAGAATTAGGATTAGGTTAAGGCTAGGGTAAGGGTTAAGGTTAGAATTAGGATTAGGTTAAAGTTAGGGTAAGGGTTAAAACTAGAATTAGGATTAGGTTAAGGTTAGGGTAAGGGTTAAGGTTAGAATTAGAATTAGGTTAAGGCTAGGGTAAGGGTTAAGGTTAGAATTAGAATTAGGTTAAGGCTAGGGTAAGGGTTAAGGTTAGAATTAGGTTAAGGTTAGGGTATGGGTTAAGGTTAGAATTAGAATTAGGATTAGGTTAAGGTTAGGGTAAGGGTTAAGGTTAGGAATGTAGTATGTAGGTATGATGGTTAAGGTTGGGGTAAAGGGTTAGGGAATGAACGTAGTCAATGAGAGGTCCCCACAAGTATAGGGTGACATGGTATGTGTGTGTGTGTGTGTGTGTGTGTGTGTGTGTGTGTGTGTGTGTGTGTCCCATGTCTAAATGTAAAACGAATAAATGTTTCATTCTAAAGTTTCTGGTGAGTGGAAAAGTTTTACTCTGAACTCTTGCTCACCCGAACCCAAATCCAACAATCAAGTTCTGTCCTAATTTAAAACCAGAACCTTACAAAAAAAAACCCACAAAAAAACGCCTTATAAAAAGGGGGACCAAAAACGATACAGGACAAGGGAGACATAGCTGTCTCCCCCCCCCCCCCCCAGTATTTGTGTGTTGCCGTGATACAACAAATGCTAAACATGTCCACACTGGTGTCTCTTTGAGTCTGCCACTGGTCCGAGGGCACAAATGGAATAAGTTAATTAGTGTGTCTAATTTGGCTTGGTGGCTCAGCTTTGGGACTATCAAATCAAATTAAGAAACTCAATGTTCTTTTCCATGACTCACAGTTTGCCCAAAGCGAGGTCTTTTAGGATCAGTCCTCTGTCTCCCTCGTACCAAACACCTTCTCCATTTGTGCCGCATGCCTTCCTTGTAGTATGCCTCTCGCCCCTCATCGTCAGCGCCCCCCCTCTCCCCCCTCCCGTCTCTTTCCGTTCATTTTGGGATCGTCCTCTCTCCCCCTCAAGTATTTTCACTCCATTGCTCCTATTGCTCTTGCGCCTCCATGCCTCATTTGTCCACCCCGAGCCCTTGGTCTACTGCGCGGTCTACGACACAGGCCTTTCTTCGCCACCCTCTGACCTTTGACCTCACACACGGCGCCTCCTTTCCATCTCTCGCAGTTCCGCCTCTTTCTCCTGATGCCCCTTCGTCCTTCTCTCTCTTGCTAAGGGGAAATGGGGGGCTGCAGCGCCCCCTATTGGTGGGTGCAGCCCCCCAGCCTGTAGAGGCGGGTGGCTGTGTAACATCTTAGACCCAACAGTATACCTAACTTTTCCTAACGCACAAGTGCAAAAACATAAAACATGCTGTAACGTGCATGGATAAGAAGACGCCCCGACCGACCAGAGGAGGCGCTAGTTTAGCGATCACGACACACACCCACACCCGGCTTCCCGTAGGGACGCCCGACCAAGCTGGTGGTAACACGGGTATTCGATCCGGCGATCCCCGTGTTGGTAGGCAACGGGATAGACCTCTACGCCACCCGGACGCCTAGAATGTACATGTTTAACAATAAAGTGAGTAAACACTTTATTCCAAATCTGCTACACACGCGCCTTACAAACAAAACAATGACGTCATACGATAGCGACCCGGGGGGGGGAAGCGGTCGCTCTGACTGTCGGCGCCGGCAATGGCTGACGGGACCGTTAATGTTCGATTTAAAATTGTGTTTTAACGACGTGGTTTTCGTGCTGTGGTTATTGTGTTGTTGTTTTGAGGGTTCGACTCTGACTAATTAGGAGACCGTGACTGGGACTGACATGGGGAGGGGGGCTCGTTACGCGTTCTGGCCCGTGTGAATGAAAGAGCACTTCCGGGGTCGTGCGGTGTATGGGGCAGGCGAGTTAAGATTAAAAAGAGCCTCTCGACTCGTTCTTCCACGCCGGCTCGCCGCACTACGTGTCGTTTTAGTTAGCAGCCCACCCCACCCCCACCCCTACATCTACGTCGGTTAGTACGTGGACCACGTGTCAAGTCCAGGAGCCAGTCTTGGTGTCCGCCGTGACCCCAGAGAGACGCGTGACGGGGCGGGCTCGTTGGCAGACAAGACGGTTTCTAACGAAGTAATGGAGGCTAACGTTATTTGAACGGCCCTGGGTGCGACTGTGGTCCCCAGCAGCTGAATAGATGGAGGCTGTCTGTTGGGCCTCCGGTAAATAATACCACAGCCACAGCCACCGATAGTGTAATCTGCTGCCAACCTCGCCTCTGTGTGTGTGTGTGTGTGTGTGTGTGTGTGTGTGTGTAATGTTATCCGTCTCCTCTCTTTTGTCTTAAGTTCTTTTTTTTTATCCGTAACTGTGTTTTCCCACTCTGCTTTTTTCTTTCTTTTTCCTGCCCCCACCACCCCACCACCCCCAGCCTCTCCACGTGTTATCTTATCTTCTTAATTAATGTGACATGCTGCGAAGTGAGATACTAAATAATGCAGGCTTTTCCAGTGTCACTGAGTCGCTTGTGACTGATTAGCGGCCACACAGACAGTCCGCACACGCACAACCTGACACACACACACACACACACACACACTGCACAGACACACACACACTGCACTCGTGCACACTTTGAATGAAAGTTATCCTCTGCTTTATGTGCGGTCCATGATACGAGCACATCTGCCATTTGCTCCATTTGTTTTACCCCAGAATTCGGCTCCTTCGCACAAGC